>NC_064849.1:16267622-16526840 GCF_024139225.1 Suncus etruscus
AGCTGCATGCAAGACAAATGCCCTACTGCTGTGCTATTGTTCCAGTGCCTAATATATATATATATATATATATATATATATATATATATATATATATATATATATATATATATATATATACCGATCCAGGACCAAAAAAAATATATAGGTTTTTTTTTGGTCCTGGATCGGTTGTTTGCAAGGAAAACACCGCTGTGCTATCTCTCCGGGCCCCCTACTATATTCTTAATATCTTTTTTATTAAATTGTTTAAAAATATTTACCTCATTTCATAGGTTAACTTTTTTATGTTGATGCTTTCTTGTTTGCATAGAAATTTGTAAGTTTGATAAAATGCAATTTTATATTCACTAAAAAATTTTAATTTAAATTATTGTAGTTTTGCTAATAATGTTACTATTGTGTCGACTACTACTTATGTACAAAGTTGCTCTGTCCACCACTGTTGAAGTGTCCATAAACCTTTAAACCTTCTCTATGCTACTTCTTGATTCCAACTTTCTCCTTCCCAGCCATTCTCATACTGTTTGTTGATTGCCAGTTATAGATCTGGTGTATAGTGTTATCATTCTGAGCCACCACTCATATGCTTCAGACCCTCATCTTATGCTCTGTGTTACTTCCAATCAACTTCATTGTCTACACCAACCCTACTGGCTTCCCCCTTCCCTAAAACCTGACACTTAAATGTCTATAATCCAGTATGCAAGATTTATTATAAATTCATATTGTCGATCCCCTGATTGATTTCTTTGTATACAACAAATGAGTGAGATAATTCAAAATTTGCCCTTCTGCCTCTCGTTTGTTTCACTAATCATGATTCTGGAGTATGCCATTATTACTCTCATTTTATCCTGATTTTATATTTTTATGTCTTACTACTTCCTAGTGAGCTTGATGTTTATTGGTGATCATTAAGTATTCCTCACAAAGCAAATTTAGTGGCAATGAATTCCCATAGATGTTTTTGTTCTTGTGTCTAAAATCTTATTCAAAAATCAGTGATATCATATAGGAGGGAAGAGTCTTACTTGAAGATCATCACTTTGTATACATTCCTTTCTGGCCTAGAGAGTTCCACTTACTAATCTATTGTGCATCTTATGTGGGTACCTTTGTCATTTTAATTTTACTGTTGTTTTTAGAATTCACTCAATTTAATTACAACATATAATGATTTTTATTAGCTTGAGTTTGTTTAGACTACTTAAATACCTAGATTTATGTTTATTTCTCCCTCTTCAGACTTAGAAATTTTGCTATTTTTTATTCAAAACCAATAATTCTTCTCCTCTCCTCTTTTAATTTCTTTTATTTTTAAATTTCATTCATTTAATGAAACCATTGTGTTTTACAGTTGGTTTTCAGGCATACAATGAATCAGGGCCAATACTACCAGCAGTGTTGACTTCCCTACACCAATGCTCCCAGAGAGTTTTCCTGATGCTCAGGGGGTTACTCCTGGCTCTGCATTTAGAAATTACTATTGGAAGGCTTGGGAACCATATGACATGCTGGGGATCGAACCCAGGTTGAACACATGCTAGGCAAATGTCCTATGTGCTGTACTTTGACAACTGCCCCAACTTTTTGGAATTCTTATGTTGCCAATGTTGCTGTCCTTGGTACTGTTTCACAAATCTTTTTTTTTTCTTTTCTAAAATTTAATATAAAGCACTATGATTTACAAAGGTACCCACAGTTACTTTTGAGTAATACAAGGTGTCAACACTAATTCCATCACCAGTTTCAATCTCTCTCAACCAATTTTCCTGGAATCCATCCTTCACCAGCACCCCCTGCCACAGCCTGGCATCATAATAGGGCACCTTTATAAGTTTGGTTGTTAAATGATTGGTCTAAATGATTGGTTAAATGGTTGGTCTAATGATTTTATTGTCGCTAATCCTGTGGCTTGTGTATTTAGTTCTATCCTTTCTTAACACCACTAATGCACCTGAGTCTCCTTGATTCTGTCCCCATCACTTCAAAATTGTCCTCCTTCAAGCATTTCTTCCCTTCTCCTCACTATACTTTGAGTGTTCTACACAACCCACATTTACACTACTGCAGTCCTTCATTCAGTTATTCAGAATACCACATAAAAGGAATATCATCCTGTATTTTTCTTCTAGCTTACTTCATTTAACATATCTTCCAGTTGCAGTGAATAACACGATGGATTACCGTTCCTTATAGCTATTTAGTATTCCATTGTATATATTTACCACGTCTTCATAATCCACTCATTTGTTGCTGTTTTTTTCTTTTAAAAGAATTATTGGATAATAGTTATATACAGTGGGTAGAGAACTTCCCTTTAATGTAGTCAATGTAATTTCAATCCTAACAACACATATGGTCCCTTGATCAAGGAGTGACCCCAGAGCACTGCCAGGTTTTGCCCCAAAACACAACAGAATTCTCATTTATTTATTTTTATTTTGATGTCTTTCTTTATCTTATTACTAAATTAATATTTGTACTTCATTTTTGTATAGAGTTTTGCTATTATGTTTTTTATTCCAACTCCTTTACTCTTTCTGTTTTGTTTTTGTGGCCACATGCTGTGTGATAAGGGTTAATTCCTGGATCTCTAACGCTTAGGGATCATTCCTGACTTGGCTTGCGGACCATGTGAAATGCAAGGTATTGAACCTGTGTTGGTCATATAGAAGGCATGCACCCTTCCCACTGTACAATGATCTGACCCTTTACTGTACTCTTTAACTAAGTGATTTACTTGAATTTTTCTTATGCTCTCTCTTGTGTTATTAAGGTCCTCTTCCACTGATTTCTATATTTTAGTGAGTATTATCTTCCGGTTAGTTTAAAGTATTCTTTGAGGTATTTAGAAAATTTTTGGTATATTTATAATCCTTCCTGTGTTTTCATTTATCCATTACAATTATTTCTTCTATTGTTCTATGTTGCTTGCTGCTAGGTGAGGGCTGGAGTGAGAATTCATATCTGAGATAAACTGAATTGAAACCAAAATGTAGATAATGATGGTGTTTCTGAGTTTGTGTTGATTCATACAACTGCTGGGAATTTTCAGTCTCAAGTGCCCTGGGGCAGAAACCACATTGAGGTTTATAGCCACTCTGCACTCTAACAATTGGTGGTGTCAAACATCAGGCAAGATGGGGAAAGTGACGAAGGATCCCACTCAAGTGTACCCAATAACAACTTCTCAGTAAATTGAGTTGGACTTTGTAGGTATTGGGATTGTTGCATTTGCTAGCATCTGATGCAAATTGTAGGATCACATTTCAGAAGACCCGGATATCACCATGTGACGTGACTGCACACAATTTGAGCTGGTCCTTGCTGCTACCAGACTTTCAAAATCCTGAGTACCCCAGGTTACCTGGGCACTATAGTGCAGCAGTCCTGGATGATGACTGGGGGCATGCTGGTAAGTAACCTTGGGATCTTTGTGCTAAATTTGAACAGAACTTGTCTGCCTGGGGTTGTATAGTTTAGTGCCAACGTGAGTTTTCACTTACTTCCAAAGCCCTGGGTGATCTTGACTTGTGAATTTGAATTTGGGACTATAGCCTTGAATAGCTATCTGCTAAATTTATTAGCCTTGTGAGCATGGCTTTATATTGCTAGTGCTCCAAGACACTGGAGCACCTATATTTAGAGGACCTAAGTGGCAGTGAAGGGCTTCAGATACAGAGGCCAGCAGTGTCTCAGCCACCCTGCTGTGGTAGTACAGGTCTGTGTGTCGGGTTAACCTGTGTGTGAAGGGTTCAGGCTTAAAAGGAAATCGAAGCATCTGTAACAGTACCTCCTCCATGGAACTAAAATTCCACACAGGAAGAAAGAGTCCCTGCTAGCTGGAACTGCTTTGGGAGGTATGACTGTGTGCTGTGAAGGTCTTGCAGATTTAAAAAAATGCAACTCCTCAGCCAGTTTGCTTTCCCATAGCCATGAAATGGGAGTTTGCTTTAGGAATGGCATCTTCTGGGCAAATTGTGAGAGGATATTGGAGATAAGGCATGATGTGGGAGTTCTTACCCCAGTGTTCAACTCTGAATCTCTTTTCTTTTCTTTTACAGACACTGAATATCGTGTTCAAATAGTCCCTAGGGATTCTTGTGCCTTCACATAACCTCCCTCCTAGACACCACTTGTTATTGCTTCCCCCCAAATAAGTAGATTTAGTATGTGTTTTATAAACCTTCTATTTCTCTCTGCCTCCTGATTGTTAGTGTTTTGTATCATGGAAGTTACATATTGAAAAGTCAGTGCCACCAATAAACTCAATGTCTCACTGGGTATAGTGTCATACCTAACTTAAATGATTATGTGGCCAAAAATTAAACTTCTAATTCAGTCATCTGTTATTGGACATAGATTGTCTCAGATCTTGGCTCTAGTAAATAATTATGCAATAAAGATGGGAATGCAGACATCTTTTGAAATACTAGATACAGAAACTGTGGTATATAAAAAGAAAAAAGAGAAGTTTCTGCCATAGAGGCAAATGGGGGAGGAGTGGAAGGAAACTGGGGACTTTGGTAAAAGGAACTAGACGCTGGTGAAGGAATGATTATTGTATGACTGAAATGCAGTCATGATCAAAATTGTAATTTTGTACCTCATGATGACTCATTAAGTAAACAAATAAAAACTGTGGCATATAAATATGACTAAATCATACAATTCGTCATTCTGTGGATGAGTGAAACTGGAGAATATCATACTAAGTGATGTCAAGAAGATACAGAATGAGCTCTCCCATTAGAGATATAAAGAAAGGAACAACATGGGTAGGGATACCCTGTGTTTTAAGTCAAACTTTCTATTTACCCCAATTTTTGTTGTGCCTATACAAAATACTGCCACCCCTTATTTATCTTTTAGATAGGGACTCTAGCCTTTTTTTTTTATAGAACTTTGGGACACTAATTACTTTGTTTTACCTCATATTTTTGCATTTTCTATAAAACTAAGAAAGAGAAAAAAAAAAAGAAAGATGGGGATCAGGGATCAAGTGGTCTCCAGTGCATTGGTGGAGATAAAAAGAACAGAAACAAATATCCAAGTCAAAGTCAACAACAATAGAATCAAGAGACCCAAACCATAAAAATCTAAACTTAAAATGGGTCTGTTATATTTGCAGGTCAGGGGGCAAAGTGTAGAGGCAAAGAATGCATTCTGGGAACATTGGTAAAGGGAAGTCAACACTGGTGGTGGAATTGGTCTTGATTGCATGTTTGCAATACAACTATGAAGGAGTTTGTAAATCACAATGGTTTCCATCAAATTGAATAAAAATAAATAAATCCAGTGAAAAATCAGGAACTGTATATGTCAAATATTGATACTGTGAATATAATTCAGAACATATAAGGAAATATCAGGTGTTGTAACTACATGAGATATATAGTTTGGCTTTTATTTTCCTAAGATACTGAGCACCAAGTTGCCTTCATTTCTGTTAGGAAAAATTAAATGCTTGTATTCCCTGCATGATATTGAATATACACATGAACAAAAAAATACCTTAATGACACACTCTAAACTGATTTTATATGTAAAGCTAGAATAAATTGGAAACTGTTTTAGATGATTTCTTTTCCTCACAGGACAAAAGTGTTAAGGTTTGGAGAACCTTTCATTTCACATAGTATTTTAACACACATGCCTTTATTCTTCTGCCCTGCCCTGTGAGATTGTGGTATTTGCATCTTATTGATTTGGGACTCTTGGTGAGATTTTGTGAATTTCTCAGGTCTGTATAGCTTGAGTTTTTTTAGGCCTGTGGTGCCCTGTGTGTATCTGTAAACTTTCCCTTTATATAAGGAGAAAGCAAACTGAAAAGCCCTATTCTGGGCAGTTTCTCCTTTGTAAAGATGAAAAGAATGTAAGAGACATATAAGGCTCAGAACTCATTGTTCATTGAGGTCCCTGTACCAGTTCAGGGTCTCAATTCATACTGTCTAGTAAAGAAAATAAACCTTTTTAAAATTTTAATTAAAGTGAAATCACACTAAAATTTTTTTTATCTTGATGGATTTATGGGAAATTGAGCTTTAATCATTATTGGAACCTTTTTCTTCTGAGTAACTCAGGAGTCTATGTGGTGTATGAAAACAAAACCAGGGTAATTCATGTCAAACTTATACTCATTACTAGTGAAACTCTTAGCGAGCAAACTTTTGCCTTGCTGTCATGTTTGATATAGCTCTTTTCTGGCTTTATTTCCTTAACTGTACCTTTTAGACCACCCATATCTTGGTCTTCCTTTGGATGCAGCCCTACAGAGTGTGGCCTCTGTTTTGCTATTAACATTATTACTCTAGTCACAACTCCTTTTTTCTTTTTCTTTGGCTAGCCTTAAGGTCTTAGTACATTTTTCTCTGACAAATTAAAAAATTTGCTACAGAAAGGATTTGGAATTTTTTTAAGAGTCTTTGAAATAAGCATTACTAATGAACATAATTATCTTTTCTGGACCAAGGGTACATAAATATACAGCATAAGCATAGTCCAAATGACAAAATATCATGTTGATTCAGTTCAAGTTATAGATGGGAAATTCATTCATTCATAAAACACTTAACCTCTTTCCTGACTGTGTATATTTGAGGTTGGGGTGAGATAATGGAGGACATGGAATGTATAGTATTGGAGGGTAACTATTAAGAATAAGTGAATGAAGTATATGAACAGTATTAAGGAGTAAGAGATATAGGCATAAAAGGGTATTTTGTACTGTTTGACATTACAAATAATACTTGAATCATAAAAAGCTATTGATGTAATAAAGGTGGGGATACTGTACCAAGAAATGGTCATTCAGGTACCAATATGGATCCTGGAAATAAAAAATGGATTTTATTCTATTCCTGTGAGAAGCATTGGAACTTTTAAGAAATGTGGACTAAGTGATAGATTTAGAGCATCAACTTCCTATGTCATTCTGTAACTTTTAAGACATAGGGTTTAACTGTAGAAGCCAATGCATAACTAATGATGTTATGTTTTCTCTAAAGTTTTTGATAAACTCTCTTTCCTATCGTATCCAATCTCAGAGCAACCATATGAACTGAAAGGATTAGAGAGATAAATAATAAATTATTTATAAAATAAATTATTTCTGCTGTTTCTTAATAAGCCTATGTGTATACTTTGTTTTTGTTTTTGTGTTGACTGTCATTGGTGGTTGTTGCCAGCTCTGTGTTCAAGGAAGACTCACACAGTATTACAGTGTTATCTCTGGGGGCCATGTGGTTCCAGAGATCAAGTCTGGGGCTCCTTGTGCTGTCTCTCTGATTCTGTCCTGGGTAGATTTATTGAGAAGATGAACATGTCAGAGATCTGACAGTGTCTAAGTAGCCTCTCCCTAGGACGTTTTTTTTTTACAATTTGTATATTTTAATAAATTATTTTGACTATATCTTGCAAATATTTGTTGGTAGATGGCAAACCCATTGAGATCAGAAACTGTTTTCTTTTCTCCTGTTCCCAAGACAATGAAATCCAAGTATCTAAAAGATTCATGGCAAGTAAGTATTATCTATCCCATTGACAAAAAGTTTGATCACTTCTGCCCGATATATCTTGGTATGGATATTTTCAAGGAGAAAACAGTGTAATGACGTCTGGATGGAACAGTGCTTTAGTTATATAGAAAAAAGAGAGAGGGAGTGCAGACTCAATAGTGGAATTGGGTCCTCCAGAGGCAATGAGTTTGTTCTGGCAACTCTTATATGGCCATTGACCAGCCTCCATTTTCTTGTGCTGCTCAAAAGGACCCTAAATGTTTCACTTGATGTTCACTAAAACCCATATGACTCACCTACTTGAGAACAAAAAGGCATTCATATAAAATGAATAGGTAAAATATTGTCATGCAAGATCGTAAATGTAACACAAGTTGTATTTAAGTAAGTCTTACCTCTTGGTAAGGAAATGTTATAGGCCCATAGATAATTTCACACATCAAATTTCCTTCCCAAATAAAGTAAACCATCAGGTCTTATCTGATGCTTAGTTCATATGGTGGCCAAGAAGATGAATTTTGAAGTCAGATATGAAATTGAATTTGACCTGTATCACAGTGATAAGGATTGCATGTTTTGCTCATTATTGTTTATCAAGGTCTGTCTCAAAGCCTGAAACATACATTAAAGATGATATATAAGGAAAGTATTGATAATTAAATTACTTATCAGCTACATACCTTTGGAGAAATTACTTAATTTTAGCTTTCTTTAAAACTGAGAGAATAATCATATGTAGCTGATGGACTTTTTGAAGACTAAGTTATAAGGATAAAAGTCTTAATAAAATATTTTGGATATAGTAAGCCTTACTATGAATCGCTTTATTACTGTTAATAAAATGTTATTACTTATGAACATTCTTTAGGGTTTGTGGAACAGAAAAAATGCACAAACTAAATTATGCTAAGAGAAGTTTAGTTTTCCATCTAAGTTGAATATTTTGGATATTGTAATGTCCACTCAACTGATGCTTTCTTCATGTCTCCTCATAATGAACACATGAAAACATTTTAGTAGTTTGTTTGTTTGTTTGTTTTTTTTTTTGGTTTTTTGGGCCACACCCGGCGGTGCTCAGGGGTGACTCCTGGCTGTCTGCTCAGAAATAGCTCCTGGCAGGCACGGGGGACCATATGGGACACCGGGATTCGAACCAACCACCTTTGGTCCTGGATCGGCTGCTTGCAAGGCAAACACCACTGTGCTATCTCTCTGGGCCCGTTTTTTGTTTGTTTTGTTGTTTGTTTCCTTAGTGCTTTACTGATATGCAAATTCTCTTGAAATAATTTTTAGGACTCATATTTACCCACTTATAAGTCACTTTAGCTTATATAGCCAGTTATAAAGGTCATTTTCTCTCACTGTAGTTACTTTTCAACAGCAAATAATGAGTTTTTGCAACAGATCTTTTGGCAGACTTAACATGGTTTCATTAACTAATATAATAGTTATCACACTTTCTTAGGCATTCTAAAATCTTGTTTCTGTCTCATAATTACAAATTAGTTTTTACAACTATTGGTTCAGTCATTATCATGGTACCTACTTCCAGGGAATTTGAAAAGAGAGAACACATGCTTGAATTTTAGGCATTTTGTCATAAGAACTGTAAGTAAATGGGCAATCTGAAGCATAGAATTTTATTTTACTATTTTTGGGAACTTTGTGAAGCATAACAACTCAATATTGCAAAATTATTTTTGGAGGTTCTAAATGAAATGGGTTCTTATGAGGCTAATATCGTACTCTTGATTTCATCTCCTTAAAACTACCTGCATATGAGAAGCCCTATGTTTGCAGGGAGAGTGGGAAAGTCTTCACTGACAGGTCAACTCTCTTCAGACACCAGAGAACACACAAAGGGTAGAATCCCCATGTGTATATGGAGTGTGGGTGAAGCGTCAGTTAAAGCTCAGTTGTCATCACTCATAGAAGACCAATGTTTGAAGCAAATATGAGTAATGAACAGTAAATTACATCAATATTCACAGAAGCAAATGCAGCCAATACAAACAACATAGCAAACCTGAGAAATTCACCAAGGAAATGTTCAAACATCTAACTCCATATTTCATACTGTGTACTAATAAATGCATTGCTGTATTAATAATTTATTAAGTAAGTATTACTTAATAAAGGGACATGCTGGGAATTTAGTAATAAACTACAGTAACATATTTCAGAGCAAGTATGCTTAATAAAGATACTAAAATTAAAGACTTAATATATTCGAAGAAATAGATATTCAGTTTGGTAGCTGAATAGTATAAACAAAGTACTTACCTATTTCTGTCTGGTTCTATTATTTCCATAACTAACCTATTCCATAGATGATATAATCACATAGATGGAAACATAGTTTATAAGATTCACTGTCCGTATTACTTGGTATGACCAAAAAATTATGTTTGATAGACTTTAGTACATAAAATATTCTATTCTTTTTCAAAGGGTATAAAATGTTCATCATATTCAAACTCATGCTTATCACATCTAACAAAGTAAAAATGGAATGAATTTTGGAAATAAAAGAAATCAGTCCACAAATAAAAGTATAGCTCAATGGGTCACGAGACAAGATGATATGTACCTAATAGTTCAGTTATGAAAGGACCACTAAAATTGTGGGTTATTAAAAGCAGTGCTATTTTAAGAAAAGGAAGCTAAATTGGGTAAATTTTGAACACTTTCATTTAGTATTGAAATCAATCTAGGTTGGAGTATTTCGTTGTTCACTCTGTTTATTTTGGGAAAATGTTTCTTCCTTCAACTCTTTTCTGAATGTGAGCATTTCTCTAGATTGCTTTCTTGAAAATGGTAATGGCAAAACAGTAGTGGCAATAATAGGTTTTCAGTTGCTTGTGAACCATGCCATTTTATAAATTCATCATCATATACTTTATTTTTCTTGCTTTGAGACAATTTAGATAAATAGCAGTGGGAAAAGAAGGAAGTGGCATTTCTACCTCACCCAATAAAGCAAATTGCTAATTTTGTGTCTTTTATCTTTTGCTATTCTTTTGTGTTTCTCTTTGGCCTTGTCAAAACATATCGTTCAGTTAGAGACTAAAAATATTTTCCCATCGATTGGGGCTATTGATTTTTTTTTTAATCTGTACTTTGGCTTGAAGAGCGTGGGTGAAGGGTGAAAGTTCACCAGCTTAGTCTGCCGTTTTATCTGGACAGCAGAAGAATGTATTGGCAGCATATTTGATTTAACTTGTTGGGCAGTTGTAGACACTTCAGTCACCAAAGACAATTTTTCGGCACATCCTGATATTGCTATTTTTTTAACTTGTTCCAGGAACTCTAGAAATATCCACCTTTTTATTGATTTGTATCTCTCTTTCCAAGGTAAAGTATTTTAACTTAGGATTCCAAATTAGGCCTTTATGAGATGACACTATGCTTTCTGGACTTGTGTAAAATAAAACAATCTTATGTGTGTCTTCTAGGGTTTAGATATTTTGCTTATTTAGCTTATAGTCTGTGACGTTACAACAGCATATAAAGTGACTTGATCAAATTTGCTGAGGTTGTCCTCTTTCCCTATTTGAGTTTGTTCATCATTTATGTTTGCACAATCATGCTATGTAATATTTCTGACCCTAAACTGTAAAATGAGCATGAGAACTTATAATATATTGATAATGTTTAGCACAATTCCTGATACAAGAACCTTTTATACAATTGATACAAGCCCTGTTCCTTGATTCTATTTGCCTCTTGAACTGTAGATAATTTTTTAATTAATATCTTTATTTAAACACCTTGATTACAAACATGATTGTGGTTGGGTTTCAGTCATGTAAAGAACACCCCCCCTTCACCCGTGCAACTGTAGATAATTTTATGTCCTTTGAAATTACTTCTCTTTTCCTACTCATGTCTGTCTCTGATTTCTTATCTAAATTGCACCTGCTGTTACTTATCTACTTATAAATCCTTTTCTGTTTAGATAAGGTTGACTTTATTCCTATAAGTTTTCACTCTTTTTTCTTTAGTTATCTGCCTTTAGTATCGTGCTTATGGTATTCCCAAGGTCTAGGCCTGGTCTATGTGAAACTTTGCAGTCTAATGCAAAGTACTCTTATTTTTTCTTGGACATGATGTATTTTACTATATATAGCAATGGTAAAGATTATAACCTATCTCTGTTTGGAGCAGCGAAGGCATCTCTTTTTATTTAAAAAAATGCATCACATAGTTGACATAGTTGTTCATAATACATTTATTTTCAGATAAGTGAAAGCAAAGTTATTGAGAAAAATAAAAAGAAAAAATATAAATTAAAATGGAAGAGAAGAAAAAAATAAAAAATAGAGTATCAAACATATTTGTGAACATTATTGTATCTCCAATTAAGTCATTAATACAATGGAAGCACTTGCTAGCTGTCCATTCTGTTAAACTGGGGTGTTCTTTAGGTATTACAGAATTAAAAAAAGTTGTTCAGAAATTCAAAACACTATTTCTGATAATACTTTTAGGAGCATGTATTCAGTTGGCAGGCCTCTTCTAAGAAGGAAGATATAGGAGGAGGGTTCCCACATTCGATTTACAAAGCCCTGATGATATAAACTCCAAAACCAATGAGGAATGTGGTCAGATTGGTGTCTCCATAGGGAATAATAGAGGGTCACTAATGAGGCAGGGACATCAGGAAAATGGTAATTCTGGGTGATGAAGGCAGCAGGCTTGAATTCGGTAGTTCAGGGTTTGACCCACACTCTCCTTCCGACATGGCCAGCTTTTTTGATCAGTGGGCTGGTAGAAATATAATCTTTATATAGTTCTATTTACATCTCATTGGAAAAAAGAGTGAGCCTATAAAGCTGGCCCAGTTCAAACATGGGACTGCATTTGTAGGCATGGCTACAGTTACCAGGCTTCCCAGAAGAAGGAAGATATGGCAGGGAGGGTGCCCACACTCAATCCCAAAAGTCTTGGTGATGTCTGCCCCCAAGCCAGCAATACTTGAAGTTTGGTCAGATTAGTGTCCATGAAGGGAATCATAGAGGGTCAGTGATCAGGTAGGCCCATTGGGGAAATGGTGCCTCTGGGTGATGGAGGCAGTGGGCATGACTTTCACGGGGCAGGGGTTTGGTCTACTCTCACCTCACAAAATGGCCATAGTTCTGCTGTGTGTTCCAGTTAAGTCATAATCTTTCATTGCTCAGTTTACATTTTATCACTATTATCACTATTATTGGAGACAATAGTGAGTTTATGAGTTGGCCCTGTTGAACATAGCCTAAGGCATCTCATTTTTTAGAACCTAAATTTCCAATATTGGCTTATTTTGCTTTCTTTATCCACATCTTGGAATATAGTCTCTACTTTTATCCTACAGCGGTTTAAGTCTGCTTACCAACTTAATTTACCAATTTACGAGTCATGATATTTCTATTCTTAATATCTAAGCTTGAATGTATTGTTATGTCTAAATTTTATATAGAACTAAAGACATTGAATTAAATGATGTCAAACTATTTTTTCAGCTGTTTTTCTTTACTTAAACACACAATCAGTTGTAAGTATAGAGAAACAGCATATCTTGTTTGGTAAATCCAATTCAAATGACTTTCTCTATATATTTTTCTTTAGCTTTAATAGAATTGAGAAGCTTCTGCACCTTAAAGAACATAGTGATTAGGATACAAAAGCCACCCATAGAATGGGAGAAGCTATTCATATAACTATCAGATAAAGGGCTAATATCTAAGATATACAAGGTACTGGCTGAACTTAATCAGATAAAAACATCTAACCCTTTAAAAATGTGGAGAAGAAATGAACAGACATTTCCTCAAAGAAGAAATGCAATGAAATTAAAAAGTAAAAATAAATAATTTCCCTTTTGGAGGCCGATTAGAAACAGAATCACTTGCAGTGCGATGGTTAAAAAATCAAATGTTTTAGTGACATTATTGGAATTGCATTAACATTTAAAAGATATTTATTCAGAAGAGAGAAAAATTGGTCAAATTCATAACAAAGTTAATTTACTGGCAGTAATTTGAGGATGAATAAAATAAATAAAACATTTACCGATTTAATCCTTTCAAAACAGGATAGATTTAATCATCTCAGGTTGTTTAAGACTACAGTTACAAAATGACACATAGGAGCATATAGACAGAAGATTTACTGTATTTTTCATATGATTAGGCACACTCCCCTCTTACCCCCTAAAAATGGCAGAAAATCTGCGTCTTATGGAGCAATTGCCACCTGGAGCTGAAGACTGTACTCAGGCATTTCCCTCCATCCTTTTCTTTAAAAATAAAAAAAATAAGACATAAAAAAAGTCACAAGACACCCAGACTTTTTTTTTGGGGGGAGGGGCACATCTGGTGACCTTCAGGGCTTACTCCTGGCTTTGTGCTCAGAAATTGCTCCTGGCTTCGGGACCATATGGAACATCAGGGATCGAACAGCAGTCTGTCCTATGTCAGTCGCATGCAAGGTGAAAGCCCTATCGTTGCACTATCACTCCAGTCCTCCTCCCCCATCTTTTTTATATTAATAAATAAATAAGTATATAAATGTTTTTTTAAATTTTCTGGTATGTAAAAAAGTTAAGTAAATGTGTTTAAACAGTGGTAGACTGGTGTATTGTAAATATACTTTGGCCTCACAAGCTGGTTATTCCCAGCCACCGTCTCCTGACGTTTCTTGTTTACCTTATCTAAAAACTATGTGTGTCTTATAGAGCAAAAAGTCTGGTAAGGCCATTTGGATATAAACTCTTTACTAGTCCTGGGAAATTGACATATTTTATTGCAGCGTTTTTGCTTTTCAGATGACTGAAGTGGGAATAATTTTCATTCTGACTTGTTGACTTGTAAGCAGCTAATCGAATTAGGCAACCTTTTTATTCAACTGAGCCAAATCTCGCCAAAACCACGATTAAAATTTATTTTGAGAGCCACACAGGGCGCGCACTGACAGAGGCTAGGAGCAGAGTCCTGACTCCTGGAGCGGCCTCCCCGCCTGGCGCACAGAAGAGCCAAATTAAAAGTGTAAAGAGCCACATGTAACTCGCGAGCCGCAGGTTGCCGACCACTAGGTTTTCCTTGCTTTGCTTCCTTACAGAGCATTTGATTGGTTCAGAGCTCTTTCTAAGTAAGTGACAGGCCTTCTAGAACTACAGATGATCTTTCTCAGATTGACATAATCCTGTTTTTTTTCTTTTAAAATGCTTCTTTCTCTCTGATTTTTCTTTGGTTTGTATTTTAGGATATTTAAAATTGAGATGTGAAAAATTTCTTTCAAGTGCAAGTTTAGATCTTTGAATTTGGGATTTAAACTACCTGGTAATCACCTGGGTAACTAAGGTGGACATTAAGACATAGTTCTTGGTTTACCGATGGTAGTGACTGACTAATGGTCCCTCAAAAGGTATTCATATCCCAATCTCTGGGAAATGTGAATGCAAATTTACAAGGTAATAAAAGACTTGGAAGACATAACTAATCTAAGAAATTATTAGCCTAAGAATATTGAGGTAGGGATATATATATATATATATATATATATATATATATATATATATATATATATATGTCCAAGTGGGGCAAATGTTTATCCTCTTATTGAGATTATTATCTCCCTGACCGCTCTTCGCCAATAGATTACTTCATCAGTTGATCAATATCCAATATTTCCCACATCTATGGGTTTTTAACAAATGGAAGAGGGGCAATTGTCATACACCTGTAAAAATCACTTTACTTTTTTCTTTTACTTTTTCTGAATTAATTAGCACAAGTACCATTAATTATGTAAACTCTGATCTTCAGGTGATTTATGTTAAACTCTGGCTAATAAAAATGGTACTGAACGCAGCAGGGAATAGAATCTTGGCTAACTCAGTAAGATCCAAGAAGCTACTTGACATCCCTTGTCTGTCTGAAATGCACCTTTTCATGTGACTCTGTCTGATTTCTTGCACAAAACCGCAAGTTGAGACTCCACAGAATGGTATCCTTGAGTGTGCCATCAACCCCTGGGAAACAGCAAGCCCACATTCTCTGAAGATAGATATCTGACAGATATGCAAAAAAAAAAAAAAAAGGGGGGGGGGAAGTTATCTAAGCAAAAAGAAAATTCAGACAAATAATATAAAAGGCCATTTGCTTTCAAGATTTAGGGAGAGGTCATGTCATAGAAATGCATCTCTCAAAGCTGGAAAAAAGAGCCTTCAGAGAAAACATGGCTATGTAATCTAGATTTTGATCCAACTAGATAGTTTTAATTTTGGACCTTTGGATACAAATACTGTGAATCAATAAATTCTCTTGTATAATTTTTGTTTGTTTGTTTGTTTTTTTGGATCACACCCAGCTGCAGTGCTCAGGGTTTCCTCCTGTCTCTGAGCTCAGAAGTTGCTCCTGGAAGGCAAGGGGGACCATATAGGAATGCCAGAAATTGAACCCGGGTCTGTCCTGGGTCGGCTGCAAGCAAGGCAAATGCCCTACAGCTGTACTATCACTCCAGCCCCCTTTCTTGTCTAAAATTGAGGTTATATATTACAGCAGCCATTGGAACTTTACATATCAAATAAGATATTCCTGCCAGGACTAAACCTTTTTTTTAAAAAATTAAAGTATTGCTACAAAGCTATTCATAGTTAAATTTTATGCCAGTCCCAGTCCTACCACCAGTGTCAACTTCCTTTTACAAGTGTTCCCAGAGTCCATCCCATAATTCTCTCCCCCTCAACCCTGCTCCCACTCAGTCATTTTAACAGGCACCTTTTTAAGTTTGGTTGTTAGTTTGGGTCTTGTAATATCAGTGCTGTTGACCTTGTAATTTGGATATTTATCTGTCCTTTATTAATACCAGCAATGCATGCGAATCCCCTTGACCTCTATTTTTTTTATTTAACATCTGTTTTTCTCCCTCTCCACTGTATTTTTTCCTTTTCATTATATTCAGTGGTCAGGAGTGTTCCAGGGTTTTTTCTGGAAATGGGGTTTCCATTTTAAACCATTGCATCCCCTCATGCAGTTATTATAAATACCATACACAAGTGATATTGCTCTCTATTCTTACTCTGGCTTACTTCAATTAACGTTATATCTTCCAGTTACATCCATATTGCAGTTCATTGCATGATTGCATCATTTATTAGAGATATGTAGTACTCCATTTTATATATGTACCACATCATGATCCACTCATCTGTTGCTGGACATCTAGATTAATTATGACTCGTAGCTATTGTCCTGAGTGCTGTAATGAATAGTAACATGAATGAGTCATTTTGAACGAATGTTATTCTCTCATGGGATACATAGCCCCCCCCAAAAAAAGTTGAATTGCTGGGTCATATGGAAGATTGTTTCTAAGTTTACTAGGGACCTTTAATACTATTTTCCACAGGGGTTGAACAAGACAACATTCCCACCAGCAGTGGATAAGAGTTCTTTTTTACAACACATCTCATCAAGCAAGATTGATTCTATTATTTTTGATATGTTCCATATTTACTGGTGTAGAGATGATTTCTCATTGTCATCTTGATACGAATTTCCCTAATAATATTGAAAATGTTTTCATGAGCCTGTTGGCCATTGGTTGGTCTTTCTTGGAAAGGTGCTGTTAATTTTCTCTCCTCATTTTTGATGGAGCTTTTAGATTTAGAGGTTCATCTTTGTGAGTACTTAATATATCATAAAACTCAACATTTTGTATAAAGTTTTTTGAGTGCAAATATTTTCTTTCATTCAGCTTTCTTTTAGTTTTAGTCTGGTATTCTTTTGCTATACAGAAAGTTTAGGTTTAATGTAGTATCATTTCTTCAGTTTCTATTCTGTAGTTTTTGCTATTGGCACCAAATCATTGAAGAGTCCTTTGAGGTCTAGGTCTCAGGACATTTTGCCTATATTTTACTCAAAGTGCTTTATATATTAAGTTCATTTCTTTGATCCACTCTTAGTTGTATTTTGTGTAAAAGGTGAAATATGGATACCACTTTAATATCTTGCATAGCTATCTAATTGTCCCAACACTATTTATTGAAGAGTTTATCTTTATTCAATTTTGAATTGATTAACTTATGGTTTTTTAAACTTTATTGATTGATTGATTGATTGGTTTTGGGCCACATCCAGCAGTACTCAGGTGTCACTCCTGGCTCTGTACTCAGAAATCGCCCCTGGCAGGCTGGAGGATCATATGGGATGCCAGGAATCAAACTGGGTCCTCCTGGGTTGGCCACATGCAAGGCAAATGCCCTAGCGCTGTGCTATCTCTCTGGCTCTTTATTCAATTTTATATTCTTTACTCTTTTGTCAAAAATTAGTTGACCATACACTTGAAGGTTTGTTGTTGGACATCCTATTCTGATCCTTTTGTCAGGAAAATCTGCCTTAGTCCCAATGTCATGCTGCTTTGATCTCTGTGGCTTTGTAGTATAGCTATAGGTTAGGTAGTGGGATGCCTCCCAGTTTCTTGTATTTCATATAATTTTGGCTATGCAGGGTATTTTATGTAAGTTGTTTTTCCTAAGATAGGTACTTCTTAGATAAATTGACATCCAGTATGTTATGCTTCGTATTTAGTATGATGTCTGAAAATATTTGTTGAGAAATTTCTAGATTAAAGCAAAACACTTCATAACTGTCTCATGTAGCAACTTAGTTTCCTTACTCTATTAAAATTTTTCATGGATATAGTGCCTATTTTAAGGTAACTTGGAAGTTCTGGACATTTGACTTATTTCTTACTAAAATTATTAACTCCAACTATACTGAAAAAAATGTAGAGATGTTGGCCATCTTGTAGTAGAACCACAAGTTCAAGAAAAACGAGGATAGTGGTAGAACATCCTGGGCACATAGATGGTGGTGTAAGTATAGACCATTTTTACATAAAAAATAGATTTCAACAGTGTTGTAACCAGGATTTCTAATTGAAAATAAAGTAAAATTTCATTTATAAAAGGCAAAATACTACCTCTTAGGAATTCTTTCTAAGAAGTTAGAATCTAATGCTAACCCTAATTTCTATCCCAGAAACAAAGAAACCTACTTTGATTATTTCTTGAATAATATTGTTTTTTGCTTAGTCTTCCTTTCCTTCTTTCCTAAAATTTCTCATGCCAACATAGCAATCAGAGCACAATATTTGACTAATACTGCTGCTACCAATTAGCTCTTTATTAAGCCCCCCTTTTTTGTTTTTTGGGCCATACCAGGTGTTGCTCAGGGGCTACTCCTGGCTATATGCTCAGAAATAGCTCCTGACTTGGGGAACAATTTGGGACGTTGGGGATCAAACAGCGGTCCATCCTAGGCTAGCGCTGGTAAGACAGATGCCTTACCCCTTGCACCACCGCTCTAGTCCCTATTATGCCATTTTTGTTTTAGGTGCTGCACTAATCACTTTAAATATATCATTTATTTGTTTGTTACCCATAAGCTAATAAAACAATTATTGCTATTCAATGTTAAAATTCCTTCCTTCCTTCCTTCCTTCCTTCCTTCCTTCCTTCCTTCCTTCCTTCCTTCCTTCCTTCCTTCCTTCCTCCCTCCCTCCCTCCCTCTCTCCCCCTTTCTTTCTTTCTTTCTTTCTTTCTTTCTTTCTTTCTTTCTTTCTTTCTTTCTTTCTTTCTTTCTTTCTTTCTTTCTTTCTTTCTTTCTTTCTTTCTTTCTTTCTTTCTTTCTTCTTTCTTTCTTTCTTTCTTCTTTCTTTCTTTCTTTCTTTCTTTCTTTCTTTCTTTCTTTCTTTCTTTCTTTCTTTCTTTCTTTCTTTCTTTCTTTCTTTCTTTCTTTCTTTCTTTCTTTCTTTCTTTCTTTCTTTCTTTCTTTCTTTCTTTCTTTCTTTCTTTCTTTCTTTCTTTCTTTCTTTCTTTCTTTCTTTCTTTCTTTCTTTCTCTTTTCTTTCTCTTCCAAGTCAATGTGCACTGACCATTTAGCCAAAAGTTGCTTACCTAATAATATATATGTATGACCTCTTATCTCTAAAGAATTGATATAATTAATTTATTATTTAATTAAATTAATTTAATTATTTGATTAAATAATAATATTTAATTCTTATATTGGTTAAGTTATTTGTTTTTTACGTGACTAATGTGGTTTTAGGCATAGAGTGATTACAATTCTATGCTCACCACCTATTAGTATGCCTCCACCAATGTCTCAAGATCCCTTTTAAAGCCCAAACTTTTTAAAATCCTTTAAAATGATTTTTATCATAGTTTAAACAAGAAGGTACTGGGGTACAAAATGAGAACACCAGATTAAGGAAAGAATAAGTAGATGAGTAGTAATTCATGAACAGTAGAGGAGGCATTGTGTATTTGCTTATCATAGTGAGGTAAGATAACTGTTATACTAAGACCACAAATATCAATATTATTGTAAGCACAAAACCTTAACTATATATTAAGTTGTCATCATTTAAAAATGTTTTAAAAATCAACTATATTAAATAGAATCTAATACTATATTTGTATAATTAAACAAGGTGGATTTAGTTTGGACTAAATATAAGAATATAATAAAGTTCTGCAGGAGGAAAAACAGAGTTCTCATGTCTGTAAAGAAATTCTTTTAATGTGATCTGTTGGAAAGTCAACTCTAAAAGATTTTAGGATTTAACTATGAAAAAATTAACAAGATTAAAGAGTAATTTCTTAGCTTTATAGAGAACTATGAATCCTTTAACTTATTCTAAAGAAAATCTTATCAGGGCCCTGAGTAGTGGCGTAGCAGTCGGGTATTTGCCTTGCATGTGGCTGATCCAAGAAGGACCACTGTTTGATCCCCTGATATCTCATATGGTCCCCCAAGCGAGGAGCAATTATTGAGCGCATAGCCAGCAGTGACCCTGAGCTCACCTGGTGTGGTCCCAAAACAAAACAAAACAAATAATATCAGCTTAATTTCCCTGATTTTAATATTTTATAGTTATAAGACCCAAAACTTGTGTTTTATGCAGTAACGATCTGTACCATCAGCACATTCCAAATTGTTTAAACTTTAAATGGGTTACATTTATATTTTATTACTTTTCAACTATATGAACTTAAAAAAATGTATTTAAACTTCCTAAAAGTAAAAAATAAATATTACCTTCTTTCTGCGGAGCCAGCCCAGAGACACCAAGGATCATAATCTGAGAGAACCCACACCTGGTAAGATGTCCCTACCCAACTAATGTGGGGCTGATTCCTGTCGTGTGATTGGGCACCCAGAGACTTAAAAAGAATGGCTGCCATGCTCTCTGCCTTTTTTCTGCAGAACCAGCCCCGAGACACCAGGATCATAATCTCTCCAGGACCCACACCCGAGAGGTTGCGTTTATCTTTTAATCCCTGAACTCCATTTCTCCACATTGTAAGAAGCAGTCTACATACAGCCTTAACAATGGAGAAATTTTGCAGTACACCCCCATGGTTAAAGAATCAAGATGGCTGCTCTGATAACCCAAAAAGTAGGAAACAGCTAGGTATCCTCTCAAATAAGAGGTTTAGAGTAGAATTATGGAAGATATTCAGGGAGATCAAAAAAGCATTGATAGACTTGACTGGAGCACAGTTAAGCATCATGAGGATATGATGACTGAAATTAGAAATTTTCACACTGAAATAACAGGTTTGAAAAACTCAGCTTATGCAACTCTTGCCAGGTATGGGGTTTGAGGAGACCCCATTGCGGAGGTCTTCTCCCTAGCCTGGGGAGTGCTGGGAGGGTTGGCAGGCCCCCAGCCGGTCCCCTCTTTCTCCCCTGGACTCCAAGCCCTCCCTAGGTGCTGGCGCAGATGGCCAGAAGTGGGTTCAGGTGGACTCTTAGGGGTCCTCAGGCTTCCCCCCACCCTCCGTACTCCAGGGGGGAGGTGCATGGGGGAGGAGGTGGGCAGATATCTGACTTCTGCTTTCCTCTTTGATTCTGGAGACCAGCTCTTGCCAGGTATGGAGTTTGGTGAGGCCCCATGCCAGAGGCCTTCTTCCTAGCCTGGGGGGTGCTGGGAGGCTTGGCAGGCCCCCAGCCGTCCCCCTGTTTCTCCCCAGGACTCCAGGCCTTCCTTGGGTGCCGGCTCAGATGCCAGAATTGGGTTAAGGTAGACTCTTATGAGTCTTCAGGCTTCCCCCCTTCCTCCGTAATCCATGGGGAGGTGCATGGGGAGGAGGGTGGGCAGATATCTGGCTTCCAGTTTCCTTTTTGATTCTGGAGGCCAGCTCTTGCCAGATATGTAGTTTGGGGAGGCCCCATGCTGGAGACCTTCTCCCTAGCCTAGGGAGTGCTGGGAGGCTTGGGAGGCCCTCAGCCATCCCCCTTTTTCTCCCCTGGACTCCAGGCCTTCCCTGGGTGCTGGCTCAAATGGCCAGAAGTGGGTTCAGGTGGACTCTTAGGGGTCCTCAAGCTTCCCCCCACCCTCCGTACTCCAGGGGGGAGGTACATGGGGAGGAGGGCGGGCAGATATCTGGCTTCTGGTTTCCCCTTTGATTCTGGAGGCCAGCTCTTGTCAGGTATGGGGTTTGGGGAGACCCATGCTGGAGGCCTTCTTCCTAGCCTGGGGAGTGCTGGGAGGCTTGGCAGGCCCCCAGCCGTCCCCCTCTTTCTCCCCTGGACTCCAGGGATTCCCTGGGTGCCAGTCCAGGTGGACTCTATAGGGGTCATCAGGCTTTCCTCCTACCTCTACCTACACTAATGGGAATGTGCTTTTGGAGGAGGTCGGCCGTTGCAGCACTGGTTTATGTTGGGACAGTCACTGGAAATTTTTTCCTTGGTCTCCATTTCAAAAACCAAGTGGGGTCTAGTGCCCCCATGCGTACAATATATATTGATAGTATTATATGCATATAGTTTATATATTCATAATATCCATCTTGTATTATGACCTTGAACTGCCCTACAAAGCTCATTTCTAATCTTTTACTGCCTCAGTCCCAACCATTATTTCCCCCCCATTTACCCATATAAGTGCAGCTCATGACATGAAGCTCACCACATAGAGTGATGAGTGCAGTTGGAGAGATGAGTACACTGAAAACTATCATAACAATGTGAATGAATGAGGGAAATAGAAAGCCTGTCTCGAGTACAGGTGTGGGTGGGGTGGGGAGGAGGGAGATCTGGGAAATTGGTGGTGGGAATCTTGCACTGATGAAGGGGGGTATTCTTTACATGACTGTAATCATACAACTACAGTTATATTTGTAATCATAATGTTTAAATAAAGATAATTAAAAATAAATATTACAATGTAATATAAACAAATAAATTAGATATAGAATTATAAGGAAATAATAGACTGATATGATGAACTAGGATGGATAAACTTAATGAACATTTATAGAACATTTCCTCCTCACACAAAATAATATTTTATTAAATTCAAATATAATAGTCTTAATATAAACATTCTCAATATGACAATGTTATACCAAAAACTAATTTCAATTAACTTATGAATGTTGAAATCAAATCAAACCATATACAGTATGATGATATATTTTACTATCATCTGCTACAAAATTAGAAACAAACTTTCAAGATAAAATGAAAATTACCTCAAACAATTGAAAACTAAACCAATTTTAGTAAGCATTGGGCCAATAAATATCAAAGCAAAAATTCAGAAAGTACTTGTAGGCAAATAAAAATGAAGATACAAGTCATCAGCAGCAAAAGCCCTCAGAGAACATGAATAGCAATATAGTCAAACTTCAGGAAAATGATCAAATAGCTAATTAACTTTTTGTATAAAACAAAATGATAAAGAAAATTCAAAATATAAAAATAATAGAAAGAAATTAATAAAAATAGGAATGAATAGAAATAAATGAAAATTTAAAAGGCTATTCAAAATATCAGTGAAACCATAAGTAGCTTTATTTGGGGAGGTCATACCAGGCAGCGCTCATGAATTATGTCTTTTTTTTGCTCAGAAATTATTCCTGGAAGGCTCAGAGGGACATATGGAGTGCCAGGGATGAGACCTAGGTAGGCCACATGCAAGGCAAATTACCTGTCCACTGGTCTATTGCTCTGACACCATAAGATTTTTTTAAAGAAAAATTTGACAAATTTTTAATTAGGCTTACAAAGATAGAATTATTTTACTGAAAATATAATGAATATAATCAGCAATAAAGAGGATTAGTTGTAAGTGCTATTTTAATAAATACGTATAAGAATAATATATTTCTAGTTAACTATTACCTAACTATACACATATAAAACCAGTTAACCCAGAATAAATGAAAATATTTGTCTGATATTTTTTGCTTGTTTTGTTTTATTTGGGGGCTAAAAATAATGATGCTCATCAGTTACTCCTGTCTCTACATTCAGGAATTACTCAGGCAGTAATTCTGGGGACCATATTGAATGAAGGTAAGTGGCCTGAATTGGCTACTTGCAAAGCAAATGCCTAACTCACTGTATTATTGCTCTGGCACCTGACTGATATTTTTAATGCATTATTCCACATTTTATTCATATATCTTCAACCTGGGTACAGAGTACAAAATCTTTTTCTGTTTTCCACTCAAAATGAATCCTTTATCTTACAACTTGGATGAACATCTTAGTTAATGTAGGATCACCAGTCTCTCTCTTAGAGACACAATTTTATTTTACCTGTTGACAAGTAGGAGTTTGACAAGGTTATTATTCTACTCATCCCTGAACTGCACTTTGTTTCCCTGCGCTTTCAAGGGTAAAATCAATTGTTCTTCCCTTTACAGGGATGTTTGTCATGTATAGTTCTCAACTGAATTTCTATTTTGCAAATTTAGTTGATGAGAAAACCTCCATATTGACAGTCTACACAATGGTGTGTTCTTACTTTTATATGTGATAAATTTGAAGGGTGATTTCAGTTTCAGAATTCCTCCCAAGAATGTTGTTTCATATTCCTCATTAGTCTTATCATATTCCTCAGGTGTTGATCATGACAACAGCTGGAGTATCCTTTTTTTTTTGTATATAAACCTTCCTTTCTGCATTTTTTTCCCCAGAGAACTTGACCTGTAAAATGTGGTCTACACATGACAGTAAGCCATGTATCAGTTTTAGTAACAGAAAAAGATTGGGGCTTAACATTTAAAATGTAAATATTTTTTATTAATCTCCTTTGTTTCACTGTAGAATTCTTGTCCTGAGTCTATGCGATAAATTTACATTTTCTTTGGTTTCTTTCTTTTATTGATTAAATCTCAGTGTAGTAAGAGATGGCTTGGTTACTCGGTGGCTTGAAAGGGAATAGTAACTGATGACTGGGGAATTTGTATTTCTTTAGTAATATTCATCTGTGTATCTTTGTTTAACTGTGATTAGTTCATGTCACCAAGCTCTCTAATTTTGGACCTTTGCAAGATGTGACTGGTAGAGCTTGCTTCTATATTTTTCTCATAGTCTATTAATTGTCAAATTTTTCAGCTCTATAAAATTTCTTCAACGATTTTTAAACTTTTAAAAAGTTATTCCTGAGCTAGGGCAATAGCTCAGATGACTGGAGTGCATGCTTTGTATGTGAAAGATACATTTTCCCAGCATCTTATTACTACCAGGAATGATAGCAAATGTTGACCCAGAAGTTGACCATAAAAACTTTTAAATATGAATCCCCCAAATCTGTTAATTGGTCTTATTTTATCTTGTATTCTCATTTTGTTTATTTTGACAGTTTTTAATTTTTACATTCTTCCCTCCTACAGTAAGAACCAAGGTTGAGCACAGCTAACATACCTTGTTTAACAAGAAAGTAGATTGAGTTTGTTGTCGATTTAGCATCTTAATTTTATCTTGGAATTAACGTAATGTTTTCTAAGACAACAAATTTATCTTATTTGCAATATATTTTATTTATGAAATAAAAATTTGGGACTATGTGAATTACTAGATTAAATTTTTTATGTTTGGATTTACAAAAATGTGGAAAATGGAATCACGAGCCCTGCCTCATTCAAACATATGCAGAATGAGCACCATGGTCCAAGACTGACACTGCCTTACTTTGCCCAAGCATTCTGAGAAAAATCAACTCTTTGATCAGTAATGCCAACATTTTATCTGCATAAAAAAAACCAAAGCACCCGCAAACAGGGATGAGTTTAGTTAGAGAAATAACTACGTTTTGAACTATCCTAATAATGAGAATGTACGAGGGATATAGAAAGCCTGTCTAGAGTACAGGCGGGGGTTGGGTGGGGAGGAGGGAGATTTGGGACATTGGTGACGGGAATGTTGCACTGGTGCTGGGTGGTGTTCTTTACATGACTGAAACCCAAATACAATCATGTATGTAATAAAGTTGGTTAAATAAAAAAAAACCCTCTTGTAAAAATATGATCTTGTCCTTTATAAAGCTTTCATATATATATTTTATTCAACATGCGACTTAAAACACAAATAAGTGCTCTGATAATAAACTAATGCAAAATGTGAAAATATATTTTAAAAAGTAAAAAAAAAAACCCCAAAGCAGAGGAACCCACATTTTTTTAATATCTGGTGTCTTATAGACAACATAGATGTATTATGACTAAAATTCTCTTATCTAATTTTAATGTTTATTGCCTCATAGAGATGTAGTTAATAGCTGACCAGCTGCATCACAGGATTTGTCAGATTTATTCAAATTTGAAGATGATATATATTAAAGTTCATATTTTTATAAGGCTGTCTTTGATATTCACAATCACATCTTGAGTTTATGTTTAGTCAATGTTTGGTGGGGACCATAAGATTGTATTGTTTTTTTAAGATAAAGGCTAATTTCTTGAGAGTAGCCATGTAAATTGAAGGTGGTCTGTTCTGCTGCAACCTGTCAATCAAAGCCTGTCAGCAATGTCATTCAAGGTCAGAGACCCAGTGCAAAGCCAATCAAAGTCAGCAGGGCTGTTCATGTTCACTTGTCAGTGTTGGAAAGAGGTCAGTCTTTCTGTGGTGTGGTTAGTGTTCGAACAATGAGGGCATTTCAGTGGTAGGAAGCACATTCTGCTGTCTGCCCCCTGGCAATTTCGGGATGCTTGCCAAGGGTTTTTTCCTTTGCATTTAGAGATACAAGGCAGGATAGTAGAAAAAGCCAACAATGTTTAAGAAAAAATACAATTTTATTTCTGAATTATTTATTATAAAGGTTGTTTTAATATTATATTTAACTTTTGCCTATGAAAAAGAATAATACAACAAAAATGAAAATTCAATTTAGATGAACTTAAAATGTTTTGTGCTTATTATTCAATTTTCTTTCATATGATAAGTTATAGAATCATTATCTTGCTTAACTTGTACTGTGCAAAGAAAAACTTTATGAAAAAATATAAATGTTTCAGATTTATTAAATTATCAAATAAAGCTTAGCTTTGATCTGAAAGACAAAGATGATAGCCTCTTAAGTTCTGTATTTAAATAAGGCTTTATGAGTTTACAAAATTGAACGTTCTATGTGAGTGAATAAATAATTCATCACAATTAAGATGTCACAGAAATAAAATATTGAAATGTAATAAGGTGTATTTATACAAGATGTGAGCACAAGGTACAGAATTTCAAACATGTATAATAGTCAACAGGAAATGCAAACTGTGGTCTCAGAGCAAGGAGATTGGAAAGCCTTTTGAGTTTAATTATTATTTTTATTGAAGGGACATTGGAAGATGCAACACATTTGAGGGCTGTCTCTACCTGAAAGTGCTCATGGATTACTTCCATCTCTTACTATGGGATGTTACTCTTGGTGGCACTCAGGGGACTGTGTGTTGCTGGAGATTGAACCAAGACCTCTTGCATGCAAAGCATGTGCTCTATTGCATTAAGCAATCTCTCTGGCCAAAGGCATGAATCTTTCATGAGAGAAATAACCACTCTACCTGCCTTTGAGTCTTCACTTCTTTTTCATTTCCTGTTTGGAATTTAGTTTCTTTTCTAATTTATCAGAGAAAGCTTTGATAAAGTGATATTTCTGAAGCTGCTTCTAAGAGCTTAAAAGGAGTGGCATTAAAAACTGAAGGAGAGGTTGAAGAATGAGTAGAGAGGGTAGTAGTGTTCATGCGTTGTTATCAACAAACCCAGGTTCAGTCATCCACACATCATATGATCCTGTGAGGATCACTAGGTATGACCCCTGCATGGTATAAGAGATCAAAATAAGGTTGGCCAAATTTAAGGCAAGTGCTCTAAATTTTGTACTATCTGTCCATTACCTCAAAAAATTCTCTTCAATAGCTCTCCACTTGTGAATTTGAACTACAAATGTTCTTTGCTGCCAGCAGCAACTCCTCACTCATTTTTATTTTTGTATACCATATCCGGTGATGCTCAGGGGTTACTCCTGGATATGCACTCAGAAATCATTCCTGGCTTGGGGGACATTATCGGACTCCAGGGGATCAAACTCTGGTCCATCCTAAGTCAGCTGTGTGCAAGGCAAACTCCCTACTGCTGCTCTACCGCTCTGGCCCCATCCACACTAATTTTTAAATATAAAACAACAAACTTAAAGAGATAAATATAGACTCTTCTAGATATAGAAAATGCTTAATTCTGTATTTCCAACCTATTTTGACTGATTTAATTGGAAATAAAGGAGTGAGATGTGTGAAAATATGATAAGCATCATGTTTTCCTCCCCTTTCTCTGATATCTTGATAAACATCACTAGGCTTGGTGGAAAAATTTAAATCCATGAAGTTATAAGAGATATGACCAGTTTCTTTCACATATCTGAAGGGGCTGACCAAAAGGCACATGACAATCAATTTTCAGCTTTGACAGCTGCCAATGTCATCAATTTCCTAACAGCACCCCTTAATTCTAAGACCTGGGTGTCCTTTGAATTCAATGATTGTTAAACTTCCAAAGAAATGAGAAACCTGAACATTTTTTGGTCCCTCAGTACACAATAATCAGTCTACTAAAACCTTAGTTTAAGGACTTAGCAATTTCTTAGGGTTTTTGACCCACAAGCCAGTAGTTGCTTTCATGTGACCTATGCATACAAAATCACAATGTTTATATGTATGCACGTGAGAGTATATGTATACAACTATTTATATGTATATATGTTCATTAGAGAAATAAAAGGAAAGATCTTTACCTGTTAAGAGTTCCTTAGCACTGCGGAACTCTTTCCTGAGAGAGCCTAAAGCCAGGTTAAAAGAATGCTTGGATGGAATGAGGAATATTGATAATAAATGGATTTATAGTTACAGAGGCCTGTTTTTATCATTTACGACTGAGTGGAAAGTTTCTAGCCACCACAAAAGGACCTAGGGGAGAGAAAAAGACCATGTTCTGAGCCTATAGTTATTCACATGACAGTATACTTCAAGAATGGAGAAACCTTGTATCTATTAGGCCAAGGGAATTCCCTTTCTAATCTCCCCAATTTCTACTGTGCCTATAAAAAAAAGCTCAAACTAATTTTTTTAAATATTTTTTTCTTTATTTTTGATTTTGTTACTGTTGTTGTTTTTTCTTTTTTCCTTTTCTTTCCTGCTTTTTTCTTTCCCTTTTTCTTTTCTTTTTAGTTTTTTTTTTTGTGCCTTGTTTTGTTTTTATTTTAGGACTGTGGTTGTTGTGTGGTTGTTGTCTCTATTTCTGTGGTGCTTTTAGGGTTTTTTTGTTTGATTTTTTTCTTTCCTTCTAACAGAACCTCATAACTTGAACCATCTTGTTCCCCCTCAAAAATTGAGGGAGAAATAATGGAAGGTACCAAGACATTAAATGTCGTATGAACATTAAATAGAAACAAAATCAATCAGACTTAAAGACCAAATTCAAAGCCAATGACAACAAAATCGAAACCCAATTTACAACAAGGTAGACACTGAGGGGACCACTTATACTGGCAACCTGGTTGGGGGGGTAAGAAAGGGGGATGCATGCTGAAAACAGGGGTGGAGGGAGGACAACATTTGTGGTGGGAATGCCCCTGATCATTGTCACTATGTACCTAAAATAATACAGTAAAAAATTTGTAATCCACTTTGTTCAAAATAAAAATTATTTTAAAAAAAGTGTTTGACACAGGAATAAAAAAATGGATTTAATTTTGGTGAATTTTGTTATGATGGGGATTTAATGGTGAGTATAAAGAGCCTACTTAATGCAAATAGTCCTGCGACTTGCTTTTAAAAGAATTAAGTTATTTGTGGAGCTTCTAACCCCAAAGCGAGAAAGGTTATTTTTCTCAGTCACTTAGCAGGAAGTAAATATGTAAATATTTAAAGTAAATATGTGGTACGTCTTTGAAAGTACTTCTGTAGAAAATCTATGTTCTTGAGAAATGCCATCAAATGGAAATGCTAGGGGAGTGAGGAGGTTCTTAGACTTATTCAGAATAATTGGATTAGTAATTTAACATAATTTGAATTTGAATATATAAAAATGTAGTACATCAGCAAAACTTATGATTACTCTATGATATATAAATTGAATTTGCAATTGCTTCAATTAAGGTCTGGAATATTTAAACTCGTATCAGTTAGAGTTGTTTGACTCACTATTTGCCTGAGAGTTTAGTTTAATTTCTAGTAGTGCTTTTTGTAAGAGCTACAAACAAAATTATTCAATAAGTTTTATTTTTATTCTATTTATTATTAATTGCTAACAAGATGTAATTTAATGTTTACATTATATATGCAGATTCATGTGTTACTACACCTAAGTTTACTCAGATGTAATGAGAGACAAGAGAACTTCCATTTTATATTACTTTTTATTTATTTATTCATTTATTTTTGGCTACACCCAGTGATATTCAGGAGTTACTGTTGAATCTGCACTCAGGAATGTTTCCTGGTGGTGGTCAGGGGACCATATGGTATTCTGGGGCATCAAACCCAATTTGGCTATGTACAAGGTAAGCAAACTACCCATTTTACTAATCAAACTTTCATTTTATTAAAATATGTATTGTAGTTTAGGTCACATGGTTGCAATAGTATTGACTTTTATGGCTTTGATTTATGATACTGTCTTTACACACCAACAAAGTGCCTAAGACCCTCCACCACTATTTTTGGAGATGACAGAGTTCTCATTTTGGCTACAATACAATTTTTTTCACCATTGCCTAAGAATTAAGAGTGATGATCTCTCATTCTACGTTCCATATACTTCTTTCATGAGTGAAAGATAAAAGATCACAAAAGGCACTTGTCACTCACTATGCCTATTGCAGCATGTGGTCCCCTTTGCTGAGTGACTACTCTTCTTTTGTCTGTGCATTCTCTTATTTATTCTGAGGCTTTGACCCTGCTGTTCAATAGAAGCATTTAGAAACTGGGTATAAGATTTTCTAGAAAACTGACTTCTTGATTATGGAATAACCCTGAACAAAACAGTTGTCAGTGGACAAGGAGCTAGCCTAACGTCGGTGAGCCCATGCAGTCATTTCAGGGCATAACTTGGAAATGGCCAGTGCCAGAAAGGTCAAATTAGTTAGGTGATTGGCTCAAGGGTTGTGGTTTCTGTAAAAGATGTGAAAGCTCTTTGAACTGAGAAAACTGTCCCGGGTTTGGAATGAAGACATAGTGGTCAGATTGGTACCTTAGACAGTTCCCAGAAATGTACAAGTTTCTAGAGCCCAGTTCTCATTACTAACGGGGTTAGGCTAACTTCCTTGTTTATATGAAAGTAGTGGTTTTATGTTCAGAAAAAAAATTTAGTGTCAAGTTTTCTTCTAGTAAGATCTAATATCTATGGCTTCACAAGGAGTTACTTTGTCTATTCATTCATTCATCCACTCATTCATTCATTCATTCATTCAATTCCTTCCTTTATATGCAGCAAAGTTGTGAAACCCTCCTATTTGTCAGGTCTTCTCCTAACTAAAAAGATATAACAAAGATGGAGGTCAACTCTTGTAGAGAAGCTGGTGGTTATTAGGGGAGGTAGACAATGAATGTATTAATTAAAATCAATAGTGTGAAGGAAGAGAAGGAGAGATAGGTAATAAATGATCAAAACTCATGTGAGTTGTATAGCTTTGACAGATAGTCATCCATGGTTTCCTGGAAGGAAAGAAATTGTGTTGTATCTTCAAGACTGAGAGAAATTACTAGGAGAAGGAGTAGGAAGAATCAAGGAAAGAAAGAAAAGGTATTGCAGACAGAGGAACCAGCACAAGCAGTGTCTGAGAGGCAAAAATAGCAGGGAACACATTTATGATCTTTTTCGAGCAAGACTTCTAGAAGTAATGGGTTAAGTGAGCTCATCTTGATAGCAAGGAAATAACTGTGCTTTTCGATTATTAACAGTGTGTTCTTCCTTTCTCTTGGATCATTCTTAGCCTGATAACAGGACACCAACATCTCATTAAGGACACAGACAAAGCTTCTTAAATCCAGATGAATTGGAAAGACAGACTGAGCATGCACGGGTGGTCTCTTTTTGCTTTAACATCAAAATTAGTAGGAACCACTAATGGGGAATAATTCCTATACAAATGACAGGTTCCTGGAAGCTCCTTTGCCTTGTTCTGGGTGTGACACGGCAGGAATAAAATTTTAGTTGTGCTTCAATAAATTTTTTGGAGTTTTTGACTTGGATAAGAAGAGGAAATATGAATTCCTATGGGAAATATAGAAACAAAGAAATATATAAAAAGGAAAACTGTCTGATAAGGAGTTTATTTGGGTGAAGTAGAAGGAAAATTGTATCCACAAAAATATCCCCTTAAAAGAGATTGAAACCAAGCTACTGTGAGCACAAGCAGAAATATTTGAGACCATTGAAAAAAATAAGAGTTGTTTTGGCAACAACTGCCCCACTGTAACATTTCTCTTCTTCTTCGTTGTCTTCTTCTTTTCTTTTTCTTTCTTTCTTTCTTTCTTTCTTTCTTTCTTTCTTTCTTTCTTTCTTTCTTTCTTTCTTTCTTTCTTTCTTTCTTTCTTTCTTTCTTTCTTTCTTTCTTTCTTTCTTTCTTTCTTTCTTTCTTTCTTTCTTTCTTTCTTTCTTTCTTTCTTTCTTTCTTCTTTCTTTCTTTCTTTCTTTCTTTTCTTTCTTCTTTCTTTCTTTCTTTCTTCTTTCTTTCTTTCTTTCTTCTTTCTTTCTTTCTTTCTTTCTTTCTTTCTTTCTTTCTTTCTTTCTTTCTTTCTTTCTTTCTTTCTTTCTTTCTTTCTTTCTTTCTTTCTTTCTTTTCTTTCTTTCTTTTTTCTTTTCTTCTTCCTTCCTTTCTTTCTCCTCCTCTTCTTCCTCATCCCCCTCTTCTTACTCCTCCTCCTCCTCCTCCTCCTCCTCCTCCTCTTCTTCTTCTTCTTCTTCTTCTTCTTCTTCTTCTTCTTCTTCTTCTTCTTCTTCTTCTTCTTCTTCTTCTTCTTCTTCTTCTTCTTCCTCCACACCATGAACCTTTTTAAAATTCACTCACTTAAACTTTTAAAATATTTTAATATAGAGCAGTATCTTGAAAGAATTATAACTTGAATTTTTATTTGTACATCAATTTTATTTTATAAGGTAGTGCTTGTCTTATATATAATTGTCTTTTCATATAAAAAGGCACAGGGAGACCATCTTTAACTTTTATTAGGTCATGTCAGATATGGGAAAAATATCTTCAGCAAAAGTGTGACTCTTTTCTGACTATATATTTGTCTCCTCCCAATTCTATAGTAGTTGGTCCATTGTTCAAATAATTATTACCATATTTTAGTTAATTTCATTAGTTTGAAGGTAGACATTCTTATTCTGAATTTTGTTATTGTCATATATCACATTATTAGATATTAGATTCCTAACTGATAATATGACCATCATTATGAGATTTCAATGTGATAATGCATATTTAGTGTTTAATCCATTTATTCAGCCTATAATAAGTGCTTACCTAGCAGTGACTTTTTACATATGTTACAGTCATCAGTAATCAGCTACTTAACATAGACATAAAACACCATCTAAAATAATCTTTGATATGATGGATGTGGAATGAAAAATGGTGGTGGTTATGCATGGATTATTGCAGGAAATAGAGCTACACAATTTGCCTAGAGGAGAGGACTTTTCTAATTTTATACTTGTAAATTACCTTGTAACTTACAAGGTAATTTAAATACTTATAAATATACTTGTAAGAAAGAAATTCTTTTTTTCTTAAAAAAGATGTTTTCTTCTGAGATCCTGACTTGGCTTTTCAATATATTTAATCTCTTGTAATAATAATGACGATTTCTTAGCTTTTTGATGGAAAAATAAAAAATTGATGGTAAATATCAATGGAATAATTTTGTTCATATAAAATGCTTATTCTCTTGTTCCTTTGAGGTAAAGAAAGATTTCATTCTATTTCTTATTTAGTTTCCTTCTTTAGCCAAACATGATCAGATTTTGATCTTGTTGACCCATTTAGGATCACAATATTTCATGGGGTCATATTGAGGAACAGTTGATGAGTTCTAAGATGACTCATTATGTTGGATGTAGTTAGTTTATTTTAGAGTTGAGTTGTTGTTGTTTTTTTAACCTTCTCAGAGCTATGTCTTCTCTGGGAGTTCATGATCTATATTTGCTGATTTGACATTTTCCTGCCCTTTCCTTCATTCCATACTTTTATTTCTGTCATTCATATCTATGATTCTTGAGTTACCAATTTGTGTATGGGGTTTTGTTCTTGTACACTTTATACTGATATTTTTTATTTTGGTATCTAAAATAATTTATCTTAAAAATTCCCTAGTGTTGCTGCCTCTTTCATGGAAATAATTCTTTGTGACTAATTTTTCTTCCTTCCTATTTATTTAATCTTTTCACAAAGCTTGCCATGTTGTTTTATGTTTTTCAGGAACTTTTTACCTCCTTAAATATTCACCGTACTTTCTTTACTCATAAACTCTCAATTGAAATTAAGGTACTGCCATTCTGAATTAGTTTCATTTTTCTGAAAGTTGATTTATTTTTTAAAATTAGAAAAATTAGAATATTTAAATTTTTCTATCCTTACCATATTCCACTGAGGCATTACCCATCATTGAATCCTTATGCGACTTAATCTCCTTGTGTTTCTTTGACCCTCTCTTTTCAATCCCTGATTCATGATAGAATATATATACTCGCACTTATCCCAATATATATTTATTATGTATAAATATATATTTGATATATTGTCATATCTGACTTTTTGTAGATCAAGAATAAACTTTCAACTCTGTGCATTCAGATCTGCTATTTTTTGCAAGTTTTGTGTGATTAAAGGAATGCATCAAGGTGGCATATCCACTAATCTTGACTGTCTTTATTATTTCCTTAGAGATGGGTTAAAATTGAAATGCAGAAGCTGAATATATAGTGCAAGGGGTAAGGCACTTGTTTCCATATGTCTCACATTGGTTTGATCAGCAGCACATTTGATATCCTGATACCCTGAGTACTTTCAAGAGTGATGGCTGACCACAGAGCCAGGAGTAACCCCTGAACACTGTCAGGTTTGGTCTCCAAAACAAACAAAAATAAATTGCAATGAGGAAGGAAACCTTAGATTCTATATCAGAAACCATTAATTCCATATTTTCTCTAGCTATTATAGTAATAATAATAATAATAACAATAATGTGACCTCCCAGAAACAATTTGGTATAAATTGGATTATAATTATATATATTATAATTATATATAAATTATAAATTTGGAAAAATGCCAAATTGTTTAAAATTGATCATGCAGACCAAAAGACTCCAATTAGTTAGAGCATTTCATATGGATGTTTTTGTAAAATATAACTGATTTTTAATGTTATGTATGTCAAATCATTATTATACACTATATATTTTCATGATATTTAGAATCTCACCATCAGCTGTATATATGTTGAGGAATTCTTACAACTTTTGTTACAAATTTAAGATACTTATTGGATGTAGTAAAATTGTCATCAATGTATGATCTAGTTATTGGAAATATTAGAGTCTTTTCTGCCCTATTTGTAGAGATGATATATTTTACTGGAAAGATGCTAAATTTAGAGGGGTTACACCTGCTGTGTCAAGAGATACTGTTGTCTTTATGCTCAGAGATGATCCTTGGCAGTGCTTGAGGGACTCTATATGGTGACAGGGCAAGAACCATGGTTGGTCATAGGTAAGGCAAGGTCCCCATCTATCTCTCCAGCCCCTGGGTAAAATATTTAATTACCGAATTTTAAAATGAACAAGATTAAAAAAATCTGCATGCTAGAAACCCGGCTTTTTTCCTCTTCTGAAATTGACACTGGCATCCCTGTGAGATCCAATGACTCTGGACAACCCACCTTGAAACTAGTGAACAAGCCCAACATTCCCAAACCTAACAAAATAGAAAGAAGGCAAATGACCAATAAACTTTTCTATATCTCAGTGAATTATAGAAGGAAAAAACTTGCACTGATGCCAAACTCACTTGTTTTGAGAAGTAAAATGCAGTAGCTTTATTTCCTCTCTGGTCAGTAAAGTATGAAATTTTATCTTCCTAGAGATTCTTTTCCATATGACTGTAAAGTTTGTTGACTATCATTTTGCATATAGAGTCATGCTCTAATTATTAGTAAGGCACTGGAAATATAACTTGACTTGTTTCAGAGCATATTCATAGCTGACCCTGTAGAGTAAACTTATATGAATCATGTCACTGGTCTGGACCTTAGGCTTTTTAATTTAAAAATAAAAGGTTTAGAGGTCTGATTGTATAACCTAGGATGGAACAGAAGTCTTCCAAACAACACAAAAGCACCACCGGGAGAGTAAATGATCCTGAACAGAGTCTATAGTTGATCCCATGACAATATACTCCAAGGATGGAGAAACTCCATATCTCTTAGGCCAAGTGAATTCCTTTTCGAATGACCTCAATATTTACTGTGCCAGGGCAGGAGGGGAAAAAAAAGCAAAAAAGCACAAAACATTGCTTATTTTTTATATATTATTTATTTATCTTCATTTATTATTATTATTATTTTTATTTACCTATCTATTTTTGGTCTATTTCTTTGTTTTGGTGTGGTTATTGAAGCTGTTGCCCCCATTTACTCTTATATTTTTTTCTTTTCTTTTCTTTCTTTATGTGCTCTGCCATGTTTCTTATCTCAAGACCATGGCTTTTTTTTTTTTTTTTTTTTTTTTTGTGGTGCTTATCGGTATTGTTGGAGTCCTCACTGGATATTTGACACTTTTTTTGTACTGGTGGAGTGTTTCACCTTTTTCTCCTTCATCTCTCAAACCGATGATGAGAGCCTCTAGAAGAATTCAGCTTATTTTCTGCGTATTAGACTTTTACCCCAGTTTATTACTTTTCTCTTTTTCAAACAAAACCACGTAACTTGAACTAGCTATTCCTGCCCCCCAGTTAGAGGGGGAAATAAGGGAGGCACCAAGACCAAACAAGTGCAAGACTACTAAGTAGTAGGCTAGGTACAGAGGGGACTACATATTCTGGCAGCCCTGGGGGTGAGGGAAGAGCATATGGGAGGTAGGACAAAAAACAGAGGTGTAGGGAGGACAAATTGGTGATGGAAACCCCCCCTGATTTTATGTAAATATGTACCTAAAATATTATTGTCAACAATATGTAAGCCACTATGATCAAAATAAAAATTATATTAAAAAATAAATAAATGGTTTAAAGATAAAGTTTCTAGGTTCTTGTCTGGGTTTGGTATTCTGGTATTTTTATTAGGAAAAATCAATTAGTTTACAGCTGACATATTATACTTAAGAGAAACTAAAAATACATTACATAACTTGTACAAAAAACCTGTACAATAAAGTGACAGACTACAAAATCAGCACACAGAAATCAGTAGAAACTTTATATGAAAATAATGAGGTAGAAGAGTAAGAAATTTATAAAAAAAATTCCTTTTATTATTGTTCTCCCATATTTTGATGCCTTGGAAACAGGTAAATAAAAGAAGTAAAAAAAATTTATACAAAAATTGTAAGTCACCTTTTTAAATAAATATTTTTATTTAAAGCATTGTGACTTACAAAGTTATTCATAGTTAAGCTTTAGGCATACACTGTCTCAGCATCAATCCAAGCAGTGTCAACCTCCCTCCACCTATATTACCAGTGTCTATCTCATATTTCTCCCTCATCCCTGCCACAGTATGCCATCATATCAGATAACTTTTAAAGTTTGGGCCTCATGGTTTTATTGTTATTGACTCAGTGGTTTGGATAATTTGTTCTGTCCTTCCTAACATTATCAATGCATCTTTGTCCCCATGACCACTGTCCCATTATTTCACATCTATCTTTCTCCTCCACTTAATTTCTTTTCTTTTCCTTATTATATTTTGTGCCAAGATATTCTAGACAACCCCATTTAAAGCTAAGTGTTCTTTCATGCAGTTATTCCAAATACCACATATAAGTGTGTTTATCCTTATCTGACTTACTTAATTTGACAAATACTTTCAAGGTCCATCCATATTACAGCAAACTGCACAATCGCATCATTCTTTATAGCTATGTAGTATTCTATTATATATATGTGCCACATTTCAAGTCACTTTTGATAAATATAGATATAATATATAATAATATATTAAATGGTGATTATGGTTACTCAGAATCACCTTTTTTGTCCCCAAGGTCAGGACAACCATGAAGTGGAAGGGGAAGAGGCAGACTGCTAGATATTTTGGATTTGCTCAACCCAGATCTAGATCCAATATATTTTCTTTTTATAAATCTTTCACTTCCTTTTGTATCCAAAGACAATGGAAACAAAGAATAGACGAACTGGTGTCAGTAGGAATCATGCTGCTTGAGAGGTCTTGGGAAGAGCAGGGGAGATGGCAATGTTTATGGTAGAGGGAAGCTTTCAACTAGGAATAAGAGGTGGTTATGTAAGTTGGTAAAGTGTTATATATATGAAACCGTCTAGGCATCAGTATTGTAAACCACAGTATTTTATATATAATGAAAGCATCCTGGTGGTGGAAGGCAGAAGGAGTCGGGACATGGTGGAGGAGAGAGGACACTGATTAAGAGAGACAGGTGTTGAAAGATTGTATGTCTAAAATACAATATTACATAATTTAGTAATTTATTAATTATAAAATGACAGAAATAAAAGAAAAATATGTTATAAAATGAAAATAATTAAAAAGTAACAAAATGACTATCTTGGGTAGCCAAGCCAGGTGACTAGGCAGAATAATAGTACAACAGGTAGTATTCTTTTTTTTTTTCTACCCGTGCCTCCAATAGGTAGTATTCTTATCTTGCATCTGTCTGACCCAAATTATATCCCTGCAACAATTCTATTTTCTGAGCTTGCCAGGAATAATACCTCAGTGCAAAGCCAAGTCTAAGCACTGATCACCAACCTGTGTGGCTTCCAAGATATAGATGAATAAATGACCATCCTATGCAAAACATTATACAGAGTCAATGCAGTCCCTATAAAATGTTTTGTGGCACTTTTTTTTTAGGGATAAAGACCTAAATGCTCTTAAGAAATCTAGGCTAGCCAAAGAAATTCTGAGGAATATGAGGAATTCTGAGGAATATGATGTTTTTATCCTAAATATTAAATTATATTAGAATACTATAGTAACAAAGACTTTCTTACATTGAAAAAATGACAAACTTTCAGCTCGAAATAATAGAGTTTAGAGCTCAGAGACAGACCCTTATGTACTTAAATGGTTGATCTTCAACAGAGGATCTCAATGTATGAAGTTTAGCAAGTAAGTCTTTTCAAGAGAATTGGCAATACTGGATAGCAACATGAACACGATGCTCTACTTCATTCCATATAAAAATCAAACCCCTATGTTAGAGCTGAATCTATAAATTAATTTGAGAAAAGCATAAAAGCATAAGGTAAACTATATTATATCGACTGTACATTATTTTTCAATAACCATACCACTGGAAGTACACAGTAATGAAATTAAACAAGAGAACTACATCAAACTTAGTAGCTTTAGCATTGCCAAATAAACAGTAGCTAAAATAAAATGGCCTGGGAGAAAATATTTACTCATCTTTAATCTGATAAAGTCTTAATAGCCAAGTCATATAAAGAATTAAAAAAACAAACCTTATTAACAGAAAAATAAACAACTTCATTGACCTAAACAAACATATCCTCAAAAATAATATAATAGGTAGATGTTAAATGGAAAACTGCTGCCTATCACGTATCATCAGGGAAAACCCTGAGACATTACTGAAAGGATGCTGGCACTGACATTTGCTATGGTATTAGAATATCAGATGACTGAAACACTATTATCAACAAAATTTTAAGTTGTAGTGCCTAAATAAAAATTGAAAAACTGCAATGGATGCTTAATATTTGCAGCAATAGTGATGAATCTGGAATATATTATAGTAAATAAAATTTAGTTATACTCAGAAACTAGTATATAACTAGTATATAATAATACTTATGTCAAAAATATCCGAAATAGTCAAAGTGGGAAAGTTTAAAATGAAATGCAAAAATTTAAGGTCTAGAAATAGGGACACAAGAAGACATAAACCAATAATTATGGCAGCAACTTGCATTGGTGGAGTACTGTACATTTCATGACTTAAATACAATCATAAATAATTTTGTCTCCCTGCAATAAACAACTGTATACTGAACAACCTTGTATCTACAGTGTTTAAATAAAATAATTAACTAAAAAAATGACTTACCAAAACAAAGTGCATGCTTTGGATAAATGTGAAATACGTTTGAATACACCTTTAAAGTATTATCTTAATAAAAGTTATTTTGGGGGGTTCTTTACACAAGAAAAAAATCAGAAAACTTCAATACAAAATATATAGTTTCTTTTATGCAAGATGAAAAGTCATATATAACTACAGTACAATGTAATGCTTGCTTATAGATTATAATATAGTAATGTGTACATAAATTTTGTTAAAATGATGGTAACTTCAACTTCAGTGAGTTGAATTATGTGCCTTGTATGTGCAAGGCCCATGTTTGATCCCTAGCAAGGTATATTTCCCCGAACAACCCTGATTAGAGTCCCCAAACTAAAAATATATTTTTGCTAAGAAAAATATTTTATCAAGAATCCTTTTTTATTTTTGTTTTTTTCGGGCCATGCCCGTTTGATGCTCAGGGGTTACTCCTGGCTAAGCACTCAGAAATTGCCCTTGGCTTGGGGGGATCATATGGGACGCTGGGGGATCGAACCGCGGTCCTTCCTTGGCTAATGCTTGCAAGGCAGACACCTTACCTCTAGAGCCACCTCACCGACCTCAAGAATTCTTAACATACACATCAATAATACCTGTAGTGGACATTTTGCAGTGGGTACATTTATGACACAAATTGTGGTAGCTACTCTACATATTTAACCCCAAACTTTAATATTAATATTAAATATGTAACAATAATGATTGATATTCATTGTAAGAATATCATATCTATAACAGGGACAAATTGGATACCCTGGAGCTGAAATAATGAGTAGGAGGCATAATTGCACAATTTTATATCAAGATAAATGAACTCAAGAAGTAGAGAAAGAGTGAAATGATCACACCACCATCGTAAAAGTTGTGAGAATATGGGATGTGGTGGAATCATTATGTGGTGGAACAGTAGGACTATGATCAATAAATCCCCAGTGGGAGGATATTTTCACATTGACTTTGCACTGGATCTTAAATCTGTTTCAAGTTCTCCAGCCAGTCAACTCACCTTGCTGTGTGGCAAAATAAACATGCCCATCATCCTTATTCATACATGTCTTTTTATTCTTCAAATTCTCTGCCATTGAGAAAAATTCAAATTAATACTTTTCCTTTGTAACCCAAATAGCTCATTTATAACTAGGATTCAGAATAGGAACTAGCTTTGGGAAATTTTGTGGGAAAAAGGCTGATGGTATTTGATAATCTATTTTTATCATTAATGACTATTTTCAAAGTCTAACACTATTGGAAGAAATATGACATTTTATAACAAACCATAAAAGTATGATAGATGGAGTTTCAAACTACTCAGATTCTGAAATTCCAGAAAAATTAAGAAGACAATAGACTGAGGAATATCAGAGGACATAATAACCAGAAGTAGTGTAAAATGAAAAAAAAAAGCAATTAAAGAAGCTGGTATACTTTCAAGAAATCACAGTTGAACTCTGTAGGAGCTGCCTTTGTTTTTCTGCCTTAACAAGAATGCTGCTGCAGATTAATAGCCTTCATTTGAAGGAAGAAATAGTCCCAGATCATTGTTCCGTTTTAGGAACCACAGGTGTTGTTGTACACATTCTGTTTATAACCTCAGGGCTGAATGAAAAACTGAACCTAACCAAAACAAAATACAGTAAGCAGGAATCAAAATGAACCTTGCCAGCATTTCCTTCCTAACGATTCCTACAACATCAGACAAATAATGACATGATAATGAGCAAAACGTTCCACTGTTTATATTAAATGCCAATTTTAAGTAAGAGCGAGATCGTGAGTATGTGTATATGTGAAAAAGAATTTAAAATTTTTAATGTTCTATTTAACATATACAACACATTATTTTATATATATGTCCTGCATATTAAGTGACATTTAGAATTCACTTTATTGAATGGATCGCTAATTTTGAATATAGATTTATAAGCCCCCTTCCTTAAAAAATGAGATTCAATATTTGTGTGAATCATAGAGTCAAAAGAAAAAAATCGATAAGCTATTGACTACAGGGAATGATCACATTCATTTTGCCCTTTGTGGTTGGTGAAATCTATGCTGCAATTACAGAGACAGACTGGCAGCAAAGAGCCTCAGTCGGGCTTTCAGCTCCACATTAATCCAAAACTCCCATTTTAATGCAGATATAGATTGCTATGAGTCAATAGCTGACTGCTTGAATTGTGAAGTAGCAACTCCATGTGGCTCCGGGAGGCCTGAGATTACAGTATTTGGGAATTTCAAACATTGATTCATTGCACGAATCAGTGTGACTTAGACTTGAGAGGAATTGTGATTGCACTGATGTTGTTGAAAATATCTGTCTTTGGAATATAAATATAGATTACAGCACATTCAGGATGGGCAAGTCAGAGTCATAGAATGATAGAACTGAAAGGACCCAGAGGTCACTTGGTCCAGCTCCTTTCTAAAGGAAAGGAAATTAGGGTCCTTTAGGGTTAACTAACTTGCATGTGGCTACTGAGCTAATAAGGAGGATCCCATACTAGAAAAAGATGTGTCATTCTGAGCTTTTCACTACTCTACAAAGGTCATGAAAAATTTGTTTTATTTGTTATATCTACACATATGTGTGAATGCAATAGGTATATAACTGAATGGGTTTTATCCAATTCATTTTTAGTATTCAGTGATCCTTGAAATAGGGTAGTGAAAGAATCTTTCTTATCAGTAAAAGTAAAATAATTTATAGCACATTGCAACTGGAAGAAAGATTAGATCCTATGTTTGAGGCATTAAATGACACATGATTTTAAATAAATGTTTTTTAATTATGGCAAGATACTATGCCATATTAGAGGAAAGAATTATTTTAAGATAAAAAAATTAGGGTAGATTTCTATTTCGGGTTGTACTATCACTTACATCAAAACTATTCTATGGGCCACACTTTGGGTAAACTGATTATTGGGCAAATATTACCCCCAGAATTTTTGGAGTGAATGCACTCACCCTCCTTCAAATCTTCCTTCTTCTGGGATACCTTGCTGCTGTAACCACACTTAAAATCAGTTACCATGTTCAAATCTGGTCAGTCCATAGACTCACTTTTTTCTTAAATGAAATGTAAACAAAGCCATCAAAGATTATGGCTACATCAGCCTATGCAGCACAAAATCTGGCCATCTCAGAAAGAAATGTGTGTCAAGCCCCTGCCCTACCAAAGTCATGCCTGCTGCCTCTATCACCCATAATCACCATTTCCTGATGGTCCTGCTTCATCATTGACCCTTTTTGATTCCCTTCAGGGACACCAATCTGACCACACTCCAGGCATGTTGTTTTGGGGGCTGACATTACTAGGACATTTTGGAGCAAGTGTGGTATTCTTCACTCTCCCAACCCCATATCTTTCTTCTTCCAGGAGGCCTAGCAGCTGTACATTCCCCTAAAAGTGATAGTCAGTAACAGTGCTTTGAAATTCTGGATAACTTTTTTGATGCTGTCATTTCTAAAGGGACACTCCAATTTAACAGAATGGACAGCTAACACGAGCTAACTAAACCTTCTTTTATTGTACTAAGACTTCATTAGAGATACAATAACATACACAATATTCTTGCTACCGTAACTTTTGTCTTCCTTCCTTCCTTCCTTCCTTCCTTCCTTCCTTCCTTCCTTCCTTCCTTCCTTCCTTCCTTCCTTCCTTCCTTCCTTCCTTCCTTCCTTCCTTCCTTCCTTCCTTCCTTCCTTCCTTCCTTCCTTCCTTCCTTCCTTCCTTCTTTCTTTCTTTCTTTCTTTCTTTCTTTCTTTCTTTCTTTCTTTCTTTCTTTCTTTCTTTCTTTCTTTCTTTCTTTCTTTCTTTCTTTCTTTCTTTCTTTCTTTTTCTTTCTTTCTTTCTTTCTTTCTTTCTTTCTTTCTTTCTTTCTTTCTTTCTTTCTTTCTTTCATCTTCTTTCTCTCTTTCTCTTTCTTTTTTCTTTCTTTCGTTTGTTCTTTCTTTCTTCATTACTTTTCTTCTGTTTTATTTTATATTTTTATATTTTCAATAACTGTTTTCATTTATCTGAAAACAAATGGATTATCAAATATTATCGTTAATTCTATAGTATATACAGGATAAATATACTTGGCACATAATAAATATATTTTCTCTAATGTGGATTTAAATTAAATCATCATGAGATACAGAGTTAAAATTTTGTTGGTAGTTTTGGTCATAAAATGCAGCAACTCCCATATCTTCAGTAATGTTCATTTCCCATCATCAGTTTCCCCAGTTTTCCTCCTATCATTTCTCCCTCACATCTACATCAGCCTGTCTTCTCTTTTTTTTCCTTTTAGGCATCGTAATTTGCAATACTGTTACCTAATATTATACATATCATTTTATTTCCTTTCAATTCCCAGTTCTTGTGTCGAGTGATGTTTTCTACCTATTTTTGTCATAGAGGTTCCTTCTCTGTCTTACCTGCACTTGCCACCAACCATTTAATTGTCTTTGAGAAACTGATCAGTTTTCCTAGATAATTTGTTGAAGAGGCTTTCCTTGCTCCATTTTGTATTTTATGCTCTTTAATCAAAGATTAACATACCTGTGTGTTTGTGTATGATTTCTAGTAGTATAATTTGAATATATTTGTCCAGTTAACCAAGATTAATTATAACAATAGCACTGAAATCTAGAATTTTCACCTAGGCATGTTTAATATACTTTCCCTAACTAGATAATTACTGCTATCTATATTTATATGAATTCTATATAATCTATAAGGAGATCTACATATGTATCTTTTTTCAACTGGAATTATAAAGTAGGGTGATGAGGCATGAAGCATAAATTTCTCTTGTAATATTTTTAATATCAGTGGGTTTTATAAGATTTTTACAGCTTCAGTAGTTCCCTGAATGCTATCTATATAAATAAGCAGCCTCTGGGGACTCCAAACTTGAATCCTGGTATGCTTTTATAAATATTAGTGAGATCTAGATGGATACTTGAATAACCACACCAGAAAATACTCCAAAATGCTCCAGCAGAGAGTATTTTCATTGAGTTTGGCTTTTTTCCCCTAATATCATACAAATAATTTAATTTCAAATTTACATAAACTGAGATGTCCTTGCCCTGCGAGTCTTCCACTTCGTGGAACATCTCCAGGAACACTTTGAGAGGGCAGGTGCATGCTTGACAGAATTCCCTGTCTCAGCAATAGGATAATCATAATTCAGGCATATTATAAAAGACATTCCAGGGGCCGGCGAGGTAGCGCTAGAGGTAAGGTGTCTGCCTTGCAAGCGCTAGCCAAGGAAGGACCGTGGTTTGATCCCCCGGCATCCCATGTGGTCCCCCCAAGCCAGAGGCAATTTCTGAGCACTTATCCAGGAGTAACCCCTGAGCATCAAACGGGTGTGGTCCGAAAATCACAAAAAAAAAAAAACAAAACCCAAAAAAAGACATTTCCAGCAGCAACCAGCTTACTTTTATTACCTCTAAAATGAACCCCTGGATGCTGGGTTTCCAAAGAGAGAAGTGAGTTCTCCATGCAGAGAAAACATTTGGATATTTGATTAGGAATAAAGAGTCTCTGGAAGAGCATGTCTGAGTTTAGTCAGAGTCTCCATCCTTTTTATATTACTCCTGCTATCCATTTCTTTTTCCCTTTTTGCTGTGCCTTTTTTTTTTCTTTAGGCTCAGTCACTCTAACAACTCACTCTTAAAATTCCCTCACATTCCCATCTTTTTCTTGTTATCTAATCAAAGGTATAGTCAGGACTGAGACTGCTTACACTATAGTCAAAGGACAGTTGTGTTTGTAATGGGGGAAGCTAGTAGTATATTGTGTTTCTATTGTTTATATGAGAATAAATGACCATATAAGTTGGAAATCTCTTACTATATGACAGAACAGATCAGTTCAAATTAAACAGCTTACGGGAACACTCAGCTGGATGACCTAACCGAGGTGTAAAGAAAGCTGCCTCAGTTCTCATTGGTAGTGAATATGTCATCTCAATAGCTTGCTTTTAGACATAAGCATTTACTCATAAAAGAAGATAAAACTTTAAGTTGGTCTACAGTCTACACTGTGCTAACTTTTAACCACCATGACTCTGTGAACAGACAAGCTATTTATCTATTTTTAAAATTAATATCTTTATTTAAACACCTTGATTACAAACACGATTGTGGTTGGATTTCAGTCATGTAATGAATACCCTCCTTCACCAGTGCAACATTACCATCACCAATGTCCCAAATCTCCCTCCTCCCCACCCCATTCCTACCTGTACTCTAGACAGGCTTTCTACTTCTCTCATTCATTCACATTGTTAGGATAGTTCTCAATGTAGTTATTTGTCTAACTGTACTCATCACTCTTTGTGGTGAGCTTCATGAAGTGAGCTGGAACTTTTAGTTCTCTTTTTTGTCTCTGAAAATTATTGCAAGAATGTCTTTTTTTTCCTTAAAGCCCATAGGTGCTTGAGACTATTCTACACCTATCTCTCTCTGACTTATTTCATTCAGCATAATAGATTCCATGTACATCCATGTATATAAAAATTTATCACTTCATCTCTCCTGATGGCTGCATAATATTCCATTGTGTATATGTACCACAGTTTCTTTAGCCATTCATCTGTTGAAGGGCATCTTGGTTGTTTCCAGAGTCTGGCTATGGTAAATAGTGCTGCAATGAATATAAGTGTAAGGAAGGGATTTTTGTATTGTAAGTTTGTGCTCCTAGAATATATTCCTAGGAGTGGTATAGCTAGATCATATGTGAGCTCAATTTTCAGTTTTTGGAAGAATCTCCATAACACTTTCCATAAAGGTTGGACTAGATGGCATTCCCACCAGACAAGCTATTTAGAGTCACGTTTTACTCTGAGCAAAATTTCAATTGTTTTAAAGTGAAGCAAAGGTAATGTTATTTAATAAAAGCCTTAGAATACTTCTTTAATGGTTGTTGTTTCTATAAAATTATCAATGACATTATTCATTTTTTCTACATACTACTCTTACAAGTAATTTTTAAAAAGCAAATGCTTTGGAAATAGGGCTCCAGACAATACTCAAGGGATCCAGATCTACTCCTAAAGGTAACTGATCAACAGAGTCAGATGGTTTAAGGCTAATGCTGCTTAGACATTGCAATCCAAGGACCTTCCAGAGCTATATCTGGCAGTGATCAATGTAGAGCTAGGATTTGAACTTAGGTCACACGACAAACAAAACATATCACCTTAGCTGTTGAGATATCTCACTTGCCTTGAAAATCAACTGACTGAAGATGAATATATGAGTTCATATTGACTTCTATAATCCTAAACTTCTACGGAAAGGGCTAAAGAAATCTAAAAAAGTGGTATATGTACGTGTGAACCAGAATTGGAAGGGAAAAGCCAGGAACTTCAGGAAATTGCTTGAAGTCATATTAGCATTGCTGAATTGAGGTAAATATAATCTATAGTGGCCTGGAAACAAAAATGAAGAGCCCTTATAATAAATAACCACTAAAATATGACTTTTAGATGACAGGATTTTCAGGTAAAAGTTGGCCTACAGAAAGGTGTTAAGGATGTTTTCTCTGTGAGAATATTGGGAAAGGTCAAATGTCATAGTGTCCAAACAAGCAGTAGTACTTTTAAAAAATGTTTATAGTTTAGCTCTCATGATTACAATAGTTTATTGTCTTGATAAACAAATTTACAGCATCCTTATCACGAGTGAAGTGCTCCATACCCTCTATTACTAACCCCAAATACCTCCAGTCAACATCTTCAGGACCTCTGCCCACTGGTAATCTCAGTAAATAGCCTTCTCTAATTTTAGGCTAAAGGTTTGTCACTGCTTACTACTAATAATTCCCTTGACTCTTCTCTCTAAATCCACAGATAAATAAAATAATTCAGTTTTTTTATTACTCTGACTTACTTCACTTACATGACATACCCTCTACTGTCATCCAAGCTGAAGTTCACTGTAACTAAAGAAACTGCTTTCTTCTTTAATCCCAGTTGTCTGAAAAGTTCAGGCAGAATTGCAGTTATGAGGAGAGTATGCATACAGTTTGACCAAGAGTAACAACAGGAGTTATAGTTTATAGTCACTTTTCTTTGCAACTTAGGCTTGTGATTAAACATGTTAGCATATTCTACTAAGATAGGTAACTTATCAGAGGTGGCTATCAAGGATGCATGTGAGAACGTGCATATAAATTTTACATTCATAGAAACTTTTTGATTGAAAGAGCAAAAGCATCTTAAAGTCACTTCCCATGTTCTGAGATGACTGTTGGACAGACAAGTCATTACTGTCATGGGAGAAGGCTATCTAGACTTGGAAAGTCTGAGCGCTTTTATTCTGCTATACTTCTATACAATTGATGGGTTGATGCTAACGTTTACATGAAAATGCAAAACACACAGTATATTCAAAACACATTTAAAAAGGAAGAATGCCTTTGTAGCATATTTACTTACCAATTAAAATTTACTAAAGAAAACAAGTTATTATAACTGCAATAATGAGTTCAGCATATCTCACTGAGTGTAAAAAGAAACAATTATATTTAATTCAGTTGAATTATTTTTATAGTGCAAGACAGTTTCCTGGAGACAGGTGGTTAGGGGTTAGTGGCAAAAGTACCTGACTTATAAATGTGAGGCCGAAAGTTTGATTCCCTAGCACCACCTACATGTGTCACTACCATTTAAGAAAGAACACCACAATGTATTGTGTATTGCTGCTACAATTCAGCCAGTTGTATATGACCATGGCAACTAAACCATATAATGATCTTCCTACCTCTCACAGCCCCATAGCTATCACACACATCACACATTCATACACATACATTAATTAAAGAATAGCGACTAAGTTTCTCCAACCTTTGATAATTACAACAACAATAAAACAGAGAGCATCAGGAGGGCAAAGAAAGGTAGAGGGTGATGAGCAAAATAATAGTGCTGATATAGAAGGGGGCTATCTACATGTGAGTAGATAAACTTAGAACTACAGCTTGTATAATACATAGAAATTAGCTCAAAACTGGTCATAAACTTAAAATTAAAATCTAAAACAATAAATTTGGGGGGAACAAAAAAGGACCAGTCTCAGTGGCAATGTCACAATGTAGACTGCTTTACTCCACCCACCTTACACACTATAGGAGTTGGCATGAGACTACAGATTTTAATTAAATTCCAGAATGACCCCATAAAACTCTGCTTACTTAGTGAAAAGAACTAGTAGACAGTTCTCTCTTCCATTGAAATAGCACCAGATCGTAGTGCAAATAGTCCAGTTAACAAAGTAGTTTTTTAGTATAAAATAACCAATCAGGTCACTGGTCAGATAACTAGGAATCCAAAGTTTCAGCTGCAATAGTAGACGGGGATATACGTCTAGGCAAGTCTTTGAGTTCATTAAAAATTCTTGAATTTGGTTGAGAAGAAATTCAAATCAACACTCTATGCAGTATCAACTGAAATTAAGCAATTCTGTAAAAATAAGTCAATCAACTCAAAGAAGAATTGATTCTGAGTATGAAAGAATCCATACAAATAGACTTGAAAGAGCTAAAGACTATAACAACACGCCACAGAAACAGTATTATAAATTGTACTTGAAGACAGATTATTGTTGTTGAGATTATTGTTGCAAAACAATAATGAAGTGGCAAAGAAAAGTAAAAGAATAAAAAGGAATAGAAGAACAGCAAGACGAATAATCACCAAACTACAGGCATACCAGAAAGAGGGGAAAACGAGAAAGAGGAAGAATAAACTGGGGGAAGAAAAAGTAACTCAAAATTTCTCTAGTCTCTGGATGGAAGCTTTTAAAGCGATTCAAGAGGCACAGAGTTACCAAAAATACTCAAACAGATAACCACAAAGACATTGTAATAAAAATTGCAATAATTATAGAGAAAGACAGACTATTGAAACATAAAAAGAAGAAAAACTTCAAGTACAAGGGACATAGCATAAGAATTACAACAGATCTCTTATATGTTAAACTAAAACAATGGCAAGAATTACTGACAGGCTGCCTATAAAAGCAAACGGCCAACTGAAGAAACAACTAAATCTCATAGAAAAATGGCAACACTGTGTCTGAGTGTCAATGGACTAAACTTTTACATAAAGTGGTAAGGAGTGACCAATGTATAAGGATACAGAATCCAACAATGTGTTGCTTACAGAAAACACACCTACACTTATAGGATAATTATAGATCCAGCATAAAAGAATGGAAAACAATCATACAAGCCAATTTGAGACCAAAAAATGCTGGGGCAGCCTTACATATGTCAGATCAAATAGCAATTACTCCAAATAAAATTACTAGAGATAGGAATGAATATTACTTACTGATGTAGGGAACTAACTCAAGAAGTACTATTATCTATTAACATATATACACCACATAAAGTCAGTAAATTTCATGAAGCTGTTGCTCAAGACCTCAGGAAATACATTTAGGTAAACAACAGCTGCAGGAGACACTGTTTTTTCCCTTGCTGTCATCAGACAGTTAATAAGACAGAATATCAATGACAATTGTTATAAATAAATAATTATAATTACTGGTATTAGTGAATATACAGAACACTATCTTCAAAAAGCTGAATAAAAATTCTTTTTCTAGTCATCACTCACTAGGGCATAATACTATGCTATAAAATAAAGAAATCATATCAAGCAGCTTTTCCAGTAACAATGCTGTCAAGATAGAAATTAACAATCAAGATATATTGAAAACCTCAATACCAAGAAAGTGAATAGATACCTTATAGATTAGGAGTAAATAAAAACAAAGAAGAAATTAAAATATTATTTGAAACTAATACAATCAATTAAAAAATAAGCTATCAAAATTTATGGGACACAGCAAAAGGAATATTAAACAGGAAATTTATAGTAATACATGTCTACATTAGGAAAAAAGAAAAAGCTCAAATAAGCAATCCAAGCACATATTTTAAGATTCTAAAGGTAGAACAACAAATGAATACCAAAATTAGTAGATGCAAGGAAATTAAAACTAAAGCATTAACCAATAATATAGGAATCAAGAAATCAATACTACAAAAAGTCAATGAAATAGGGAACTGGTTCTTTAAAAGAATAAACAAGATATATAATTCTTAGGCTAAACTAATTATGAAAAAAATGAAATCCCAAATATATTGGATTAGATACAATAAGAGAAGAAAATTAAAGATATATTGAGGATATATTAAGTAGTTATTATGAACAATTTTGTTCTGTTAAGCTAGAGAATCTAAAGAAAATCTAAAGAAAATTAAAGATATATTGAGGATATGTTAAGTAGTTATTATGAACAATTTTGTTCTGTTAAGCTAGAGAATCTAAAGAAATAAACATATGTTTAGAATCAGTGAACTCCCAAAACTGAGGTAGGATAAAATAGGAAATTTGTATAGGGTAACTACAAGCAAGAAAATATATATATATGTATATATTTAAGAATATACACAGGAACCAAAGACCTGGTCCATATAGGTACAGTGGTTAGTTTTATCAAACCTTCAAAGAAAGTTTATTGTCAAAATAATTATGATTAATTAATTATATAAAAGTATATTGCTATAATAATAATAATAGAAAAGTATTATATATTTAATATAACCCTAGTTCGGATTCAGCAGATACTTTTTAAGGACTTAGAACAAATAATAATGAATTCGTATAAAAAATAAAACATTGTGAATAGTTAAAATCTGCTGAGATATAAGAAATTGGGAGGAAAAGCAGTAATTAGTTCAAAACCATATATTAAATTTATAGTGATAAAACTAACATGGTACTAGAATAAAAATAGATTCTCTGATATATTAAGATCTCATACCCAAAGACAAATATCTAGGTCAATAGACAAATAAGTTTTGACAAAAGAGCAAGGTACAAAATGTGGACAAAGATAGCCTCTTTAACCAAATGGAAAATTTGGATAATAACATGTAAAAAATTAATATAGATACATACATGACACCTAATATAAGTCAGTTTGATGTACTTCCTAGAATTTGAAAATATATAAAAATAAATACAATGCAATATAATAATAATTTAGCATAATATAAGCTGAATACTCCAAGGCTGGCCTTTAAAGATGTGTTTCATAAAGTCTTAAGAAATGGAGGCCAAGATACATACTGGAAGTGGGGTAATTTTTGACTCAAATGATCCACTTTCACATTAGATGAGTGAACCCAGAGAGAAAGAGAAGCACTAGGACAAAGGTATAGGAATTTTCTCCATCTCCACATTCTTATAGGTATAAGGATTCTCTGCCCAGCCACAATCCCCAAAACAGAGGCAGACAGACACCTGGCAAAAGAGTACTCTTTGACTCAGAAGAGCCATTTTAACTTTAGCTCAGTGTTCCCTGAGAGAGTGTGGTCACCCACTTCACTCCATTGCCTTACATTTCTTTTAGGCAAAGAATAACATCATAATACATGAAAAGACCATCATAGTACAAAGGTTACAATAGGAAAAGCAACACACCTCATTTAGTGAATGAAGATGGTAGAACTGAAGTCCCAATTATTATCAGCTATCTGTATAAGCTCTCTGTTAAGGACTTTAAAGAGAAAATATTGAGGATCTTCAGGGAACTCAAATGGAATGGATAGCCAATAAGACTCAACAGAATATGAAAGTAGAGATAAGAAAACTTTAAACAGAAATGACAGAACTGGGCCAGAGTGGTGTCACAAGCAGTAGGGCATTTGCTTTGCACATGCTAACCTAGGATCCCCCCGGCATCCTATATGGTCCCCCGAGTCAGGAGCAATTTCTAGTGCAGAGCCAGGAGTAACCCCTGAGCATCACTGGGTGTGGTCCAATCTCCCACCCCAAAAGGACAGAACTGAAAAAATTGGTAGCTGAAACTAAAAACTTATTGGAATTTCACTGGTAGAGGTATGGCTACTGAAGACAGAATAAGTGAACTCAAAGATGATCTTTATAATATCTCCTAACAACAGCAGAAGATGGAAAAGGGTCTTAAATTAAACAAAAAGAAGATGAAAAAAAATTAAAATCAATGAACAGACAACAGTATAACTTTGGGATAAATTCAACATAACATAACTTGTAACAGCATAACTCCTAAAATATATGCACCAGTGAGGAGCCAGCAAAATATATAAAACAGTTAATAAACTTAAAAAAAGCTACCAATAGCAACACATTAGTAATGGGAGACTTCAACACAGCTTTGTCACCTAGACTAACCCAATTAAATTTCAACAAGGATCTACTGACTATGAAGGAAGAAATGGAAGTGAAGGACATGTAGGAGGAATTTTATCCATCAAAAGCTGAATATACATTTTTCTCCAATGCTAATGGGACATTCTCCAAAATACATATGCTGAGCCACAAAAACTACCTTCAGAAAATCAAGAGGATAGAAATTATGTAACTATCTTTGCAAATGATGATAAACTGAAAACATTTTTGAATTGCAAACAGAAACAGAAAAATAAACTTAATGCCTGTAAAATAAACAGCTCAATGCTGAGCAAGCAGTGAGTCAGAGAGGAAAATAAAAGATTGTGGGAAACAAATGAGAATAAAGACACACATTATCAGAATTTGTGGGACACATCAAATGCTGTAGTAGAGGAAAATGTATAGCTTTGCAAGCATTTTTCAGGAAGGAAGAAGCAGCCTACATAAATAATTTAATGGCACAGCTGAAAAAAATTGGAAAATAACTAAAATTGAGCCATACACAGGAAAGAGGTAAGAAATAATAAAACTCAGAGAAGACATCAAGAACTAAAAACCCTAAAACAACCCTAAAGATCAATGAAAGCAAGAGTTGGTTCTTTAAAAAAAATAAACAAGATTGATAAACCATAGCAAGGCACAAAATAAGAACACATTAAAAATTAGAATTATAAATTAAAAGGTGGATGTCACTGCAGATACTCCAGAAATTCAAAGGGTAATCAGAGATTACTTTTGAATCTTTATGTCACAAAATAAGAGAATTAAGAAGAAATCCATAAATTCATGGTATCCTATAACTTCCCAGGGTAGATTCTGTGATGTAAAATACCTGAACCGATCTATCACTAACAAGAAAATTCAAAGAGCAATTAAACGTTTTACCCAAAACAAAAGTCCATGCAATGAGGGATTCACTAATATATTATTTCAAATCTTTATAGAGTACCTAATGCCAATCCTTTTCAGGCTGTTCCAGAAAATTGAAGTAACAGAACATTTTCCAAACAGTTTCTCTTTAGCTAAAATTACTCTAATAACAAAAGCAGGCACAGAAAACATAAAAAAAATATTACAGACTCATTTCTTTGATGAACATCAATACAAAGAGCCTCAACAAAATACTATTAAATAGAATTCAACAATTCATCAAAAAGGTCATCCACCATAACCAAGTAGGATTCATTCCAGAGATACAATTATGATTTAACCCATGCAAGTCAATTGATATAATACACTATATCAATAAAAATGTTATATGATTATAAAAATAGATACAGAGAAAGAACTTGACTAAACCAAGGAATCATTTAACAATTTATTTAACAATTTAACATATTTAACAATATGAGAACTGATAAAATTTTCCTCAATATTGTCAAATTCATATACTACAAGCCCTAGATAAACGTACTAATTGAGGGGGGTAATAAAAGCCTTTCTTCTAAGATCTGACACAAGACAAGTTTGCTTACTTTTTCCATTTCTATTCAGTATATTACTGGGAGAACTTGCCATAGCAATAAGGCAAAAAAAAAAAAAAAAAAAGGCCAGGGGCATTCAGATAGGAAAGGATGATGTCAAGCTCTCATCCAAGAAGTGGAGGCTACAGCTGAAAAAGTAAGGAAAGAGTTAAGGAAATATAACATATACAAAACCTGGTTTAAAATTATCCTACTTCTTGGTAAACTTGCCCTCCACTTATCAGATAAAAATTTAATATTCAATACTTTATTTAAAGCACCAGGAGAACTTTGCAGGAAAAAATTTACCAACCCTACAAAAAAATGAGAGTAGTGTCGGAGCAGGAATGGGGACAGGGGGTGAGAGAAGAGCAGAAACTACTGAAGAGGACATATATATGGCCAAAAAGATTTGAGAACATACTCTTGCATCACCAATATTAATTAACTGCAAATCAAAACAATGAGATATCAACTTACACCAATGAGACTGTCACATATGAAAATGAACAACAGGATGGATGGTGTGGTGCTGAAACACCACCATTAAACATATATTATAAGTCATAGTATCTAAAATAGTAAATAAATAAATTATCTTGCATTTAAAAAACAATAACCCATGTTAATGGTGGATGTAGGGGAAAATGTATACTGATTTACATGGTTGAAATGTTGACTTGTCCCTGCCCTTTTGGAAAACAATATGGACTAAAACAAGACAATATAGGAATTGAACAGTTAACTTAATAACTACTAATTTGGTAAATTAACCTTCTTTAGAAATGTGGAATAATTATGTGAAGGCTGGAATCTAGATTTAGGTTTATTCATCAGTTTCTGGAAAATATTAGGAAAATGGCTTTACTTTCCTGGATTATATTTGGGTCTTATAAAATGAAATGGATAGAGTAAAATATCCCAAAGGACTTTCCTGGATTAGTCTCTCTGAATTTGTGTTAGTTCAGTTAGCAAGCTGAGAGAAATTCATTTTGTTAAAGAATTGATTTATATTATTCTGATTGTGCTTATTAGCTGCAATAATAAATGTCCCAGGAGCATAGTCTTCCCTTATTTATTTGTATATCAAAAACTTAGCCCAAAACACATTTTTTCCTGTACATTTACTCATCAGCCTGTTCTGATCTGTTCATGTGTTGATCCTCTGAATTAAAACAAAGTATTTGTTACACCAAAGCTGTCTTTTAAAAAATATAATTAGCAATAGAACCCACAACTTTGAACAATCCCCAATTGGAATTAAGGTCGTCATAAACTCTGCCTTACACTATGTACAAGGAACTTCCTTTTGTAGATTTTCATTACTCTTTGTTGCAGTTTTTATTATTAGTTTTTAACAAAATAGAAGGAGGAGAGAAGAATGTTATCATCCCTTTGGGTATTTTCTAGTTATAAGAATGGAAGTTTAACTACTGGTGTAGATACCATTGGAAATTGAAATCATTTACTATTTATCCAAAATGCCTACTATTGCAAAAAGGTTATTTCCTGCCAGTAATTGAATTGCATTTTAACACATTTTTGTAAACACGTTTGGAATATTGTTGTCCAAAACACCCCAAACAAAAGCAAAAACAAATAAATAAGAAACTTATAAAAGGGGAAAGTGGAGATGAGGGTTGAATCCTGAGATAAGAGTGGTAGGAAACAGGTATTATAGTGGTGGATCTGGTGTTGAAATATTGTATGTAGCATTATAGTCACACTATTGTAAAATAATGTGACATATTTATGGAATATTGTTGTGAAACTAAATAATTATTACTAACATAAGAATGTTTTAGAAATAAATTTTTTAAGATTCATAAAAATCACTCCTATAACTCTATTGAATGATGTATATTTCCACTCTTATGTCCATACCTGTATAATAACCAAGACAAGACATCAAATTAAATTTCCAACCACAGATGAGTGGATAAGAAAATACTTGGTATATTAGATAGGAGTTATTTTGTTGATTAAAAATTAATAAATATCTAAGCCATGAAAAAATGTTGAAATCTTAATCCTTTCGAATTTAACTTAAAAAAATTTTGTTAGTTTAGGGAACACACTTCCAGGGATTACTCCTTCCTCTGCACACAGGGATCAATTCTGGCATAAACGTAAGGGCCATATTTGATACAGGGATCAATGGCCACATGCAAGGTAAATGCTCTATGCACTGTGCTATTGCCCCAATAAATGAGAAATTCTGGGGTACAGCTGTATCTTGAGAATATGTTCTAACATGACAAATTGAGTTAGACTAGTACTTGAGGTTGTGATCTAGAAAACATGGACTATGAATTAGAGTTACCATAAATATTATTGAAATAAGATATATACTATAGAATTGGATTTAACATTGTATAAAAGGAATTGAATTCTAACAAAATAAGTAGTTGATCCAGAAAAAGTCAATAAACAGCCACATAAAGCACTTGTAAGAGTCAGGAAGGAAAGACAAGCCTGCGCATATAGAGCATACAAGCATATATATACTGTAGAAGTGAATAGGGCAGGAAAAGTTGTGAATTGGTCTATGCAAAATCATTCTGTGGAAGCTGAGTCCTCATCTTACTCCTGAGTTTGGAAATGGTGATATTTAACAAAATCAGTGGCTGTAATATTAGTTATATATGTTGCATGAGAGTGCAAGAAGCTCTTGAATATCATAAGGCACCTTAGTATAAGCAATAAGCAATGAAAACAATAAGTTTCCAAGAGTAACACTTTCCATTTTTTTCTTCCAAATCAAATGCAATTTCCTTTTTTGCCTAATTTTCACAACTATATATGAAAGGGGTTTGGCCAATGGTACCTCCTAGACTTAGCAGAGTCAATACTGCATTATACAGTAGAGTACTCAAAGTGATGAAGGATAAAAAAAAAAAACACAAAAGGAACTAGGCCACTAGACAGAGGAGAAAACATTATATTTATGAGATATTCCCAACAATAGATGACGGACAAGAACCACAAATTCTGAAGGTCCATTTTTTCTGAATAACGGATTATTTTTCAAAGACAGTGCATGCTTAGGGTTACATATTCCTTTATTCTAAAGCATTTGCTTCTTTATCTTACAAACTGAAGAATCTATTTCTCTAAACTTGTCCCTAAAATAAAATTAAGTAAGTAGTCAATGAATCTAATTTGATGGTCAAAGATTTGCCCCACATTACTAGAAAATGTACTGTTAAGATATAAAACAAAATATTTTGCATAAACAAAAATATCTGGCATACTTATAAAGTATTAGTAAAATGAACAAATGAGTGGATAGGCCATGGTCTATATGACAAAATTTTCTACAAAAATCAGTAAAATATATATAATTTTTTTTACTAATTTTATTGGGTATTATAAGTTAATTTAGAATAGTAAGTAACTTTTTAATATTTCCTTTGTTATTCTCTGCTGTTCAATGCCATGCTTAAAATAAGGCTTCTCTAAGGTAAATGACTTCCATGGGGTTTAGCGAGAAATGAAAACAATTATAAAGATAATTATTGTGTACATCACTTTGGATTTGGAGGTTTAATAAGGTATGTATCTAAAATAAAACTGTAACAAATTTTTGATATAGATATATTAGATATCCAGAGGCCAGATGGATAGTACAGTGGGTAGGGTGCTTGCCTTGTATACTGTTGGTTCAGGTTCCATCCCTGGGTCACCTATTGTTTTCCAAACTTGCCAGGAGTTATCCCTCAGCACAGAGCTAGGAATAAGTACCTCTGAATGTGGTCCTATTGCTCCCACAAAAGGGAATGAAATATTAGATTTTCTTTCCCTGGCTCTATATTCTTCCTAGACACAACTACAGAAGAACCTAAATTACTTGATGTATTGAAAGTCTTGATGTAATTTGTTATGTTGACATGAAAAATGAAAAGACCATGAGTTAGGGAGGTTATTCAACAGTAGAGCATATGCTTACTGCTTGGGTTGGAGTTTAATTCCTGTTCAAAATATACACATAAACACACAGACAGATGCCAGTGTACCCATATACAAACATACACACAAGGTACAATCTAGCCTATGTAGCATCTGATATTCTTTACAACTAAGTTTTAAGCTTTGGCTAAATAACTTTTTAGCCAGGGAGATAGTATCAGGAGTTTAAGTGTTTGCCTTGTGTGTGGCTGACCCAGGTTTAATCCTGGGAGCCTCATATGGTACTTGGAGCACAACCAGGAGTTGTTTCCTGAGCATGGGTCCAGGATTAAGCTCTAAGCACTGCTAGGTGGTCCAGAAATCTCGTGTCACCACAAAAAATACATGGAAATAGCTGTTTACCTAATTGAAATGTCTGTTCTACATTCAGATATTTATATTTTAGTTAGGCACCCACTCAATGAGACATGTATGTGCAAAAGCATTTCAAACTAAGTAGATACAAAGAAATATAATCCTTTAGAACCCATTTGATCCTGTTTTTTAGACCAAGAAAACATAAATGCAACAATAGATCAATTTGACTGTAAATATTATCTAAGTATGTCCTTTAAAAGCCAAAGGAATGTCAGATACAATTTATTTTCTACCAGTACAAGCTGAGACATTAAGTGGCAATTCTACTTCCATTAGCTAAATCTGGCAAATATGCAACTGTTTAAAGGCATTGTCGATAGCCATTGAACAATTAAGTATTTGTACTGATGCCTTATTAAATTACCCTTTTCAAGTAGGCATAATAAACTAGAAGTTCACTGTACAGATTTTCATGAGGAAAGTCAGAGCAGTGTGGGATTTATTTAGAGAGAATTTAGTGCCCTGAGTAATGAAGTAAATGTCCTGTTTTGACCAAACTAATTTTAATTTCCTAAAATGTTTCTTGGGATCAAGAAAAGGCAACATGTAAATTCATGCAAATAGAATTACCATGATTTATTATGTCACTAAAACAAATTTATAATTATGCTTTTTAATGTAAATTCTATTTTGTGTTTAACATGATTACATTCCATTGGGGGATTTGTAATTTTTCTGTACATAGATTAAGGGAATTTTGATTTTTGTCTGAAGAATAGTGTTAGCTAGAAACATCTACTTGGTAAAACATTGATCTCTCCTTTGGTGTCATTGGATATATGCAGCACAGCACTATATTTAGTTTGTTTTGGGGCCAGACTTGGTGGCGTTCTTGAGTTACTCCTGACTCTGCATTGTGTAATCATGTGTAGTGGGCTCAAGGGACCATAGGGATGCCAGGGATAGAACCTGGGTCAGTCGCATGCACCTTACCTGCTATTCTATTGCTGTAGCCCCAGATAACACCTTTGAGAAAAAGTTGGGCCACAAGTGGTTGTACTCCTGAATCAGTGCTCAAGGATTACTCGTGTTGGTCCTTGGAGGACCATGCAGTGCCAGGATAAAACCAAGACTTCCCCCAAGCTAATCATAGTCTACTGAGATTTCACTCTTACCCTACCACAAATTCTTTCCTTTCCATTTCTAAATTTTATAAACTGGGTTCTAATTATTTTTCCTTTTTTTTCTCTGTTTTTATTTAAACACTGATTTATAATTATGTTAAAAATAGAGTTTTAGGAATATAATATCACAATGCCATGTCCATGCTTGTATACCCCACAAATACCTCGAGGTCCCCTTAAACTCAAGCCCACATCTTTGACAGGCTCAACTCTGTAGGCAGACTCCAAGCAATTCATTACCATTTACCAATTTTTGTTCATTTGCTATCTTTTTTTATACTCCACATAAGATAAATAATTCACTCTTTGTGACTAATTTCATGGAGTATAATACCCTCTAGTTCTTATAGTGGTGAAATGTATGACTTAATCTTTTCATTTAGTTGACTAATGTTGTATCTGTAGCATAGTTTCTTTATTCACTTATTTGTTCTTGGCACTTGGATTGTATCCTGATCTTGATGGTTGTGGATGAATTCCTGCAATAAACAAAGGAGTGCCAATGTTTTTTCACAATCCTGCTATGATGCTTTTAGTGTAGATGCTAAGAAATGTAATTTCTGGGTTATATAAAAGCTCATTTACTTATTTTTGTGGTCTCCACATTGGTTTCACAGAGGTTGAATCAGGTAACATTATCACCAAGTATAAATTAGGGATTTTACCCTGCAAATCTTTATCAGCTTTAGCTATTTTTGACTATTTTTGTGGTATGTCAGCAGCACTGATGTGAGGTGTCATTTTATTGTTGTTTTTATTTCATTTACCTATTTATAAGGTTTCTTTTTCCTTATTAGTTATTCACAGTTCATCTTTGAAGAAGTGACTATTCAGCTCTTCACTCAATTTTTTATTGGAATGTTTGTTTTTGTTTTTATTTTTTATTTTTATTTTTTGGTTTTTGGGCCACACCCGGTGATGCTCAGGGGTTACTCCTGGCTATGAGCTCAGAAATCGCATCTGGCTTGGGGGACCATATAGGATGCCGGGGGATCGAATCTAGGTCCGTCCTAGGCTAGCGCAGGCAAGGTAGACACCTTTAGCGCCACCACGCTGACCTCTGTTTTTGTTTTTAAATTTTGTGAATGCTTTATATATCTTAGCAGTAGGTCCTTATCAGATGTGTGATAAGTGAGTATTTTCTTTCAGTCTTTACAGTGCCTTTTTTATTATAGTTATTGAGAGATTTTTGTGGTTCAAAATATTCTTGGCTTAATATCATTCAATTTATTAATTTTTTTCCTATTTGCTTGGCCAATGACATTGAGCATTTGAAGATGCCTCTAGAGTTAATATACATTGTTAATATATATAAATATATAGCCAATCCTATATTTTCTATAATTTATAGATTTTGTATAATAATGTAGTGCTTGATTCAGTTTGATTTAATTCTTGTGTATGGTGTGAAATAGTGATCCAAGTTTATTTCTTTGCATAAAGATAACCATTTTCCTAGAACCGTTTGTTGAAAAGGCTTTCCTTATCCCACTTCATGTGCTGAGATCCTTTGTTGAAGATTAGTCATCTGTATGCCAATGGTCTTTCTTTGGGCTCTCAATTCTATTCATTTGGTCTGTCCTTATTCTGTCCTTATTAGATATGATATATAAATTTAAACTATAATTTAAAGTTGGCTAAAGAAAAACATAGTTTCTTTTATTCCAAAATTGCTTTAGCTAGCTTGAAAGTTTTATTTTATTTTTGTTTTTACTAATAATTAATTTTCTTAAAGCAGTAGTTACAGTGTTGTTTATACTTAAATTTCAGTCATAGATTGTACACCACCCTTTTCCTGCCACCGATTCTCAGTTTCTCTCTCCCGCACCTGCCTCTGGAGAAGGCATTTTGTTTTTCTCTTTCTCTCTCTCTGTTTCTCTCTTTTTTTTTGACACTGTGATTTGCACTATTATTAATGAAGGGTACCATGCATGTCACTTTATCTTCTTCCAGCGTCTAGTTCTTGTTTCGTGTGATCAGTTCCAACTGTCATTGTCATAGTGTGTACTTTTATACTCTCACTGTACTCCAGCTTTCTACCACAGATTTGTCCTCCTGACCCTTATGTCTTTTACCCTACTAGAACTTAGCAAGAAAAAAAATCTAACCCCATCAAAAAACAAACATAATAGTTTCACAAGCTTGAGAACGAAACATGACTTAATATTATTAAATGGGAGCCAGATACAATTTAAGGTGTAGAGGACATATGTAGTTTATACAAGCCCTTTAATTTGATTCCTAGCACTACAGGGTTTCTAGGTATGATTATAGTATCCTGTAATTCACTGTTATGCTCCCAAAGCATTGTTATTTAGAGTACCACTCGCCCACTCTAGGCTGAGTTCTACTGGCAATGAACTCTAAAATAAAAGATAAAAACGGCAAGATTTATATCATATATTATTAATCATAATAAAAATCAATTTAAGTGAATTTTTAAAGATACTACTCAACTTCACATTGTGGCAGTGAACATAGAATAGCAACATAAAATAGTTATACAGCAATATGTCATCACTTTTATAAACTATGATATCACTATAAAAACAAATTTGGAGAAATAAAAATCCACCATTTGTTAAAAAATTTAAATCACACAATTTAATGGAAATATTATTACTTGATTCAAAGAAACAAATTAAGAAATATAAAAGTCTACGGCCACACCACCCTGAACATGCCCTATCTAGTCTAATCTCGGGAGCTAAGCAGGGTCGGGCCTGGTTAGTACTTGGATGGGAGACCGCCTGGGAATACCGGGTGCTGTAGGCTTAAAAAAAAAGAAATATAACATTAGGGGCTGAGTAGATAGTACAGTAGATAGGAAGTTTGTCTTGCATGTGGCCAATTTGAGATTGATCTTCAGCATTCCATATATTTCCCTCATAATTCTCAGGTGTATTTCCTGAATGCAGATCTAGGAGTTACATCTGGGAATCACTGAGTGTGCCCTCTCTATCCCCGAAAAAGAAGAAAGATAACCTTAAAGTACTCAAGGTATATATTTGTTGTCCTAAATAGTCACCTTTATATTTAATACTTGGTTTATAGGCAGTCGCTGAAAATGACTACCTTGGTCTAGATAGATAGTGGAGGGATAAGAAACACATTTAAATTTAGGGCAGCTTATGGAGCCTGCTTAAAAGGTTTAAGCTTAGAAGCCACATGATGTCTAAGGCCTTGAATAAAGCTGATGCCTCTGAACCTGATTGCCTGTGGATCTTTTCCTTGCTACTACCCTGAACATGCAGACCTACTGGCTGGAATGGGATGTAGGCACCTGGCCCAGGCTGTCAGAGAAAGGCCTCCCTTCATCACCATCCAAAATTATCCAGGACTCTATAATTAATATGTAATTCTACAGATAGTTCAATCAGTTGGGACATATTATGTATGCAGGAGCTAAGTTTTAATTCCCTGAGCACCACCAAAGGGTGATCTCTGAGAAACAAAGTGGGAGTAGTCCCCAAGCATTACTATTAATGTGTCCTTTACAAGAAAATTCAAATAAGTGCCTCAGATCCCTTAATTCTTATTAACCCATACATATAACAGTTTAAAAAATAATATAAAATGCCAACATACTCTCATATTCAAAAACTTATATGAAAATCAATGGTATCCAAATATAAATGAAAATAATTTTGCCATTATAAGAAAATACTTCATACTTCTTTTTTGGGAGCCACACCTGGTGATGCTCAAGGGTTACTCCTGGCTATGTGTCAGAAATTGTAATATTAAATATATATGCACCTAATGAGAGACCAGCAAGATAGCTAATACAACTATTGACAAATTTAAAAGAGGACATCAGTAATAACACAATAATTGTGGGAGACCTCAACATGACCCTTTCAACACTTGATAGGTCAACCAGACTGAAACCCAACAAAAAATATTATACCTGAGAAGAGAAATGGAAGAAAAAGGCCTTATATATATATATATATATATATATATATATATATATATATATATATATATATATATATATATATATATATATATATGACACTCCATCCTCAGAAACCTGGATACACATTCTTCTCCTGTGCACATGGCTCATTATCCAGGATAGACCACATGCTTGTACATAAAACATATCTCCATAAAATTAAGAGGATAGAAATTTTTCAGGCTATCTTTGCTGATCATAAAGCTCTGAAATTAGATGTGAATTACAAAGGCACACAGAAGAAAAAGTTTTAACAACTGGAATCTAAATAGCCTGCTACTGAACAACCAGTGGGTCTGTGATGAAATCAAAGAGAAAATTAAAACTTTTCTGAAAATAAATGACAATGAAGACACAAATTATCAGAATCTATGGGACACAGCAAAAACTGTAGTGAGAGGAAAATTTATAGCTTTGCAAGCCCACATCAGGAAGGAAGAAGGGGCATACTTGAATAGCCTAATGATGCAGCTCATAAAATTAGAAAATGATCAACAAAAGGAATCAAAAAATAGGGAGACAGAAGGAATAAAACTTAGAGCAGAAATCAATAAAGTGGAATCCCAGAAAACAATCCGAAAGATCAATAAAAGCAGAAGTTTGTTCTTTGGAAAAATAAACAAGATCGATAGACCATTGGCAAAAGTCACAAAGAAAGAGAGAGAAAATTAATAACTCGTATTAGAAATGAAAAGGGGGAGATCACTACAGATATTGCAGAGACTCAAAGGGTAATCAGAGATTACTTTGAGAAACTTTATGCCATGAAACATGAGAACCTGGAAGATATGGATAAATTTTTGAACTCTTATAATCTTCCACGGTTGAACAAGGAGGATGTAGCATATCTAAACACCCCCATCACTATTGAGGAAATTAAAACAGTAATAAAATGTCTCCCCAAAAAGAAAAGCCCAGGAACAGTTGGATTCACTAATGAATTCTTTCAAACTTTTCAAGAGGAACTACTACCAATCCTGGCTAGGCTCTTTCATGAAATTGAAAAAAACGAGAACATTTCCAGACAGCTTCTATGAAGCCAACATCACCTTGATACCAAAACCAGATAGAGATACAGCCCCAAAAGAAAATTACAGACCAATATCCTTGATGAATACAGATGCAAAGATCCTCAATAAAATTCTGGCAAATAAAATTCAATGCCTTATCAAGAAGATCATTCACTATGATCATGTAGGTTTCATCCCAGGAAGGCAAGGATGGTTTAACATTCATAAATCCATCAATATAACACTCAATATAAATAAGAAGAAAAAAATCACATTATCATATCAATAGATGCAGAGAAAGCATTTGATAAGATTCAACACCCATTCTGGATCAAAACTCTCAGCAAGATGGGAATGAAAGGAACCTTTCTCAATCAATCAAGTCAAGGCCATCTATCATAAGCCAACCTTCATAATTTTCAATACAGTTAGTGGTAGGGTTTCATGCAAACAACATTCCAGCACAACCCCTCTACTAGAGTGTCAGTTCCTCTTCACTATTTTTTTTCCTCAGTGCCCTCTAAGCCCTTCCCACTACCACTTGAATCCCTGATACAGTTTATTTTACAGATCAACCTTCTCTTTTTCTTATGTTCCACAATAATTGTTCTTACCATGTTTCTGTTAAATTCATCCCAGATTTCCATTGCTGTTTGTTCGGTTATTTTTTAGGGTTAATTTTTATTTTCATTTTTTTCTTCATTTAGTTAAAGGCTTTTTTTTGAACTTTTGTTGTATGGAGGTGTTGTGCTGCTCATCTTTTAGCTCCCTCATTCTGCCCTCAGCTGTTATTCTACTGTGAGTAAGTTTTTCCATTTCTGTCATTTCTGTTTGAAGTTTTCTCACTTCTACACCCACAACCACTTGATCATATTGACTATCTGTTCCATAGTTTCTTTGAGTTCTTTGAACATCTTTAATACTTTCTCTCTATAGTACTTATCAGAGAGACTATATAGGTGACTAATAACTGGTTGGATTTTCAGAACTACCTTCTTCATCCACTAAGTGTGCAGGGTTCTGTGAGGCTCACCCATTATGACCTTCATACTATAATGATGTTTTTTTTTTTTTTTTTGTGACATAATGTGGCTCACTAGAAGAAACACACACACTGTAGAGTGAAGCAGAGCGGCTGCACTGATCTCACAGGACTACTGAACTGGCACTCTGTGTTTCCTGGTAAAATTTGATCATTTCTCTGAATCTCCTCCTTCTTGGACCTCATTTTGCATCTGTCCTACTTCCGCTGGGCTCTATCCTCACTGCAGTCAATCTATATAAGTCGGGGCTCTCTGATCTGTTACCAAATATTATTCACTAAATGGGCTCTGTAATAACCTATGTGTTCTTTTAATAATAATGAAGTTACTCTATTTAAAGTATAAGCTCAACTATTTGTTTTGAATCTTTGTAGTTCATTCCTCATGTAATGGCATAAATGGAGTTCTTGTAGAAATCTGGGTAAGTTGTTACCAAAATCTCAGTCAGATTTGTATCTGCCTAAGGTCCCAAAGCCCCAGGTAGCAGAGAGCAGGCAGGAGTGACCAGCCTATTTTTTTATTTTAGTGATTTTTTATATTATTTTTATTCTGAGAAGACTAATTTACATTGCCACTGGCAGTAAATGAGGATTCATTTCTTTTCCACATATTGTTTCTGGTATTCTTGTCATAAGCCACTGTAATCAGAGTGAAGTAATATCTCATTTTATTATTGACTTCCAGTAATCTGATACTGTGATGATTGATATATTCATTGATTTAGTTTAGCAATGTGAAACCTAAAATCTGAAGCAACTTCTCCATTGATGAACTATGCATACACCTGTTAACCAACTGTATATTTTCCATGGTGACGTATGCTTAGCTAGATTTCTCATTTTTCTATAAAATTTTTAATTCAAGACCATGATTTACAAAGTTATTGATAGCTAAGTTTTAGACATATTATAGCACCAATTCCACTATCAATGTCAACTTCTTTCAAACAGTGCTCCCAAATTTCTTCCAACTATCCAGCCTGCCTCCTTAATAGGTACATTTTAATTTTTGATGGATGTAGTTCAGATCTCATGTTTTCAGTGCTTTTGAATCTATGATTTGGATATACCACTCCTCTATAATACCAATTTACCAGAAACCCCTGACACCTGTTTTCTCATTTTCTTCCTTCTCCCTTTATTTTTTCCTTTTTTCCTCTCTGTCCTGCATTCTGGTGTTAAGAGTTATCTAAGCATGCCCGCTTTACAACATTGCCTTCCCTCTTTCAGTTATTCTCTATACCAGGGATAAATGAGATCATCATGTGTTTCTCTTCCTTTTGGCTTACTCATTCATCATGATAACTTCCAGTTCCTGATGGTAATATTTTTCCTTTCTATTGTTGACTTTTTCAGTTCTTTCTATGTAATAGATATATTTTATTTTTTGTCATATGTATGATGTACAAATAATTACTTTTGGAATGTTCTTTGGATGTGAATATCTAATTTCTATTTTCCTATTACTTTTATGCCAAAATATACCAAAGAAGAAATACCATATATAATAGAGAAGTTAACAGGGAATAGGGGCTGGAGTGGTGGCGCAAGCGCTATGGCATTTGTCTTGCCCGCACTAGCCTAGGACGGAACTTGTCTCAATTCCCCAGCGTCACATATGGTCCGCCAAGCAGGAGCAATTTCTGAGCACAGAGCCAAGAGTAACCCCTGAGAGTCACTGGATGTGGCCCAAAACCCAAAAACTAAAAATATAAAAAAATAACAAGGAATAAATACATGCATTAGGCTTACCATTTGCATAAATGGGAGGGTGGTCTTGAATACTCTGGTATTAATGAGGTAAGTTAATTATGGTTACCAAGACCATACATGTCAAAACTATTTAGAAACATTACCTAAATTTGAAAAAAGTTAAAATAATAAAATAAGTATAATTTTAACTATCAAACTTTGCCAATAGAATAGCTTACTTTGTTTGATCTTAGTTTCATCAAAATTGAAATAGTTTATGTTAAAGAATAAGGCAAGAGTCCAATTGAAATGCTTGTTACATCTACACTTTTATCATACTTCTATTTTTTAACATAGTATTGAAAGCCCTAACCAGAGTAACACAGTAAAAATATATAAAGGAATCTAAATTAATGAAAAAGTAAAATCATTGCTGTCAGCTTATAGTAGACATTTTGACATCTATGCACACATACACACTACTAGAACTAAATAATATAAGAAAAAAATTGCATCAAAAAAGAAAATACCTCAGAGTAAAACAAAAAAGAAAAGTAAAGTAACTTGAAAAGTATAAATAATACAAAAATATTTTTTGTTTTTGTTTTTAAATTTTATTGATACTAATGTGAATTACAAGCCTTTCACAGTTATATTTAAGGTACATAGCGATAATGAATTAGGGCAATTCTCACCACAATGTTGACTTCCCTCCACCCCTGTTCCTAGTGTGTATCCCACACCCCCACCCTTAGCTCCCTGGACAGCCTAGTGTACCAGGTTCTTTTAATACACAAAATATTTTTAAATAAAATGTTCAGTGTGAAAATTTTTATTTTATAAAAGTTAATAGAAGACATAAAAAGTGGAAATAGAACGCATGTTAAGTGGTAGAAACTGGGCAATTATAATGGACATGTTTCCTAAGACAGTCTACTCCTTTGATGTAATAAGAACGCATGTTAAGTGGTAGAAACTGGACAATTATAATGGACATGTTTCCTAAGACAGTCTACACCTTTGATGTAATCAGTTTACATCAAAGGCATTTTTTCAAAAAAAAATAGAACAAACTGTTTTAAAATTTATTAGGAATCAAAAGCTTTAAATAATCAAAACAATTCTGAGAGAAAAGAAAAAATAATGACAGCATCATGTTTTCTCACATCCATTTATATTATACAAAAATAGCAATACACAAGTTTGGTAATAGGAAAAAAACCAGGCTTGGAAAAAGGTATAGAGAGTTCTTAAATAATTGAAAGTAAAAAAAGCTTTTTTTTTTTTGGTTTTTCGGGCCACACTAGTTTGATGCTCAGGGGTTACTCCTGGCTAAGTGCTCAGAAATTGCCCCTGACTTGGGGGGACCATATGGGATGCTGGGGGATCGAACCACGGTCCTTCCTTGGCTAGTGCTTGCAAGGCAGACACCTTACCTCTAGCACCACCTCACTGGCCCCTGAAAGTAAAATTTTAATAAGATATGGCAATATGGCCAACAAAGTATTTTTTATTCTGTTTGGGTTTCACGCTGAGTGGAAGAACTATTGTAGTAAAAATCTGAAAAAATAATCAAGCATAATTTCTGGCAGTGCAGTCACGGTATTATTGTTTTATAAATTTTGATTTATTGAAATCATTCTGATGCACAAAGTCCTCCATAGTTGAGTTTCATACATACAATGAATCAGGGTCAATTCCACTACCCGTGTTCACTTCCCTTCACCAATGTTCCCAAAATTTATTCCATACAACTCCCCTACTCCACTACCTGCCAGTATAACAGGCCCATTTTAAGTTTAGGTTGTTAAAGTTTGGTTCTTTTGATTTCATTATGGTTGCCTTTGTCTTGGATATTTAGTTCTCTCTTTTTTTTAAACACTACAAATGCATCTTAGACCATTTGCCCCCTGACCCCCAACTTTTCATATTTCTGTTTCTCCTCTTTCACTTCTTTCTTTCCTTCTCCTCACTATAGACTCTGGGGCCAATGATGTTTGAGACAACTTTCATTTTTTCATGCAGTCATTCTAAATACAACATATAAGTGATATCATTCTGTAATTATTCTATTCTTCTGGCTTACTTCATATAACATGATATCTTTCAGGTTTGTCCATGTTGCTACATATTGCATTATTTCTAATAGCTATGTAATATTCCATTGTATATTAGTACTACATCTTCAAGATGGACTTGTCTGTTGTCAGACATATAGGTTGATTCCAAGTCGTGGCTATTGTCCTGAGTGCTATAATGAATATCAGTGTACATACATACTTTTGGATGAATTTTTTTCTATTATGGTGATAGATACCCTAAAGAGAGGTTGCTGGGTCATATGGCAGCTCAATTTTAAGTTTAGTGAGAACTCTTCATACTATTTTCCATAGAGATTGGATCAGGCAGCATTCCAATCAGTAGTTCCTTTCTCACCACATTCGTGCAAACAGTTTTCCCATTACTTTTAATATGTGCCATCCTCACTGGGGTAAGATGATATCTCATTGTTGTTTTGATTTAGGTTTTTATAATGATAATTTATGATAAGCATTTTTTTCATGTGTCTGTTGTCCATCTATTGATCTTTCTTAGAAAAGTACATGTTCATTTCTTATTCCCATTTTAATGGGGTTTTTTAGCTTTTATGGAGTTAACCTTTTGAGTACTTTGTATATCCTAGATAACAAACCTGTAACTGCTATGTTAAGTGCGAAATTTTCTCCCTTTCAGTTAGCTGTCTTCTAATATTAGCCCATGTTTCTTTTGCCATGCAGAAATTTTTGATATAGTCACATTTATTCAGATTTGATGCTATAGTCCTTGCCATTGGCATCTTATCATTGAAGACTTCTTTGAGATTTTAGTCTTGAAGTGTTCTGCCTATGTTTTCCTTAGTGAATATTATGGATTCAGGTCTGATCTCAAGGTCTTTAGTCCAGTTTGAATTGACTTTTGTGTAAAGTGTGAGATATGGATCAACCTTAAGTTTCTTACACAGTTTATCCAATTGTTTCAACCCCACTTGTTGAAGATACTGCTTTTATTCTATTCAAACTCTTACCTCCTTTGTCAAACATTATTTTTCTATACACATAGGGATTTATCACTGGACATTTTATTCTGACCGATTGGTCTGAAAGTCTGTGTTCTAATGCCATGCTGTTTTGATCATTATGGCTTTGTAGTAGAACTTAAATTAGGTAAGGAGATGACTCCCAATTTCTTGTTTTTAGGATTCTGCCATCCTAGATTTTTTATAGTTCCACAAAAACTTTATAATTGATTGTTCTAAGTCTTTGAAAAATGTTGTTTGAATTTGAATAGGGATGGCATTGGATCTATATCAGGGGTCTCAAACTCACAACCCGCGGGCTATTTGCAGCCCTTCGTACAACATTTTGTGGCCAGCACCGGCCTTAAAATATCACAGTATTCACAATTATTCACTTACCGAATAATCGCAATAAAAATCGCATTAATAAGAAAAAATAGCATTAAACATTCGCATACCCCGAGCAGTTCTGTTCTGGGTATGCAAATGTTTAATGAGATTTTTTGCGATTTTTTTCTTACCAATGTCATTTTTTATTGCAAATATTTGGTAAGCAAATAATCGCGAATACTTTATGCCTAGCACAGATGTCATTTCCGCTGCTCCTGCCCACTGTCCCTTGCCTGAGGGAGAGAAGGAAGAGAAGGGAGAGAAGTTAATTACAGACTTAGATTTTGTCATACCTTCATCATGACTTCATCAAAGCCTGCAGTGAAGAGAAAGATTGATGATGAGCACAGACAATTTCAGGAAAAGTGGGAGCCGCAGTATTTTTTTGTTGAGCTCAGAGAAAGTTGCGCTGCACAAGGAATACAAATTGAAACACCATTATTCAACTAAACATGCTGAGGGAATGTGCAAAATATCAAGGAAATGAGAGAGCCAAGTGGGTTGCCAGTCTTAAAGCATGTCTAATGAGGCAACAAGATTTCTTCAAGAAAGCAACCAAAGAGAATGTTGCATCAGTTGAAGCTAGTTACATGGATAGTGAGATGATTGTTAAGGCAGGGAAACCATTCACAAAAGGAGAGTTTGTTTAAAAATGCATGTTACAGGCTGCAAAATCAGCCTTTCTGCCAACACTGTGGCAGAGCACATTTCTGACATGTCAAGTGACATTTATCATCAACTGTGTAAGAAAGCCAAATGTTTTGATGCATAGTCAGTTGCTCTTGAGCACATTTCTGACATGTCAAGTGACATTTATCATCAACTGTGTGAGAAAGTCAAATGTTTTGATGCATACTCAGTTGCTCTTGACGAGGGCACAGATATAACAGATACTGCGCAGCTCACAATTTATGTCCGTGGTGTTGATTGCAATTTTGAATTGACAGAAGAGCTTCTCACAATAATTCCAATGCATGACCAGACCACCGCTAATGAGATATTTCGGCATCTGTGTGATGCCATTGAGAATGCAGGTTTGCCATGGAAGAGGTTTGTTGGAATAATAACTGATGGAGCACCATCGATGACAAGAAGGAAAAATGGACTGGTGGCACTTGTTCAAAAAAACTTGAGGAGGAGGGTGTAGAGAAGGCCATTGCTCTCCACTGCATTATCCATCAGCAGGACCTTTGCAGTAAATGCCTGCTGTGTGACAATGTGATGTCTGTTGTGAAATTCATCAACCAAATCAGATCCAGGGGCTTAAAGCACAGGAGGTTCTGTGCTTTGTTAGAGGAAATGGAGTCAGAATATGGAGATGTGCTCTATTTTACCAAGGTATGTTGGCTCAGCAGGGGAAATGTCCTGAAAAGATTTTTTGAGTTGAGAGAAGTGAAAGCCTTCATGGAGAAGGATGGGAATGCTGTTTCTGAGTTGACTGATCACAAATGGCTCATGGACTTAGCCTTTCTTGTTGACATCACACATAAGCTGAATGTACTAAACACGATGTTACAAGGCCCGGGGCAGCTTATCAGTGCTGCCTATGACAATGTGAGAGCATTCTCCACAAAACATGTGTTATGGAAATCCCAGCTCTCTCAGACAAACCTTTGCCATTTCCCAGCATGCAAGGAACTGTGGATGCAGGCATACCATTCAGTGGTGAGAAATATGTTGATGCTATTTTTAAGCTACAGAAGGAATTTGATCACAGATTTGCAGACTTCAAAAAGCACAGAGCCACTTTCCAAATTTTTGTGGACCCTTTTTCCTTTGATGTGCAAGATCCCCCTCCTGTGCTTCAAATGGAGTTCATTGACCTGCAATGCAATCTTATCTCAAAGCCAAGTTCAGGGAGATTAGTGGAAAAGCAGGCATGCATGGGCAATTTTTGAGCGAATTGCCCCCCCCCCCCAGCTTCTCTGAGCTTTCCTGAATGTTCAAGCGCACAGTGTGCCTTTTTGGGAGCACATTGAACTTCACTAAGTCCAAGTACAGGTCTAGACTTAATGATGATCATCTTTAGGTCTCAACTGCTTCCTCTCTAAAGCCAAATGTGCTTCAGATTTGAGAGAAGTGCTGTCAAGTCTCTGGCAGCAAGGAATAGACAAAAGATGCCATGGTCAGAAGAACTGTTCATGATCTTCACTCAATGTTCTATTCATGTTCAGAAAAAATAATTAAAACTGTTAATAATGGCGTTTGAGGACTTTTTTTGTGTGAAATCCCTTATGCGGCCCTGCCTCATCCCGATTTTAATTTCTTTGTTCTCTGAGTCATTATTTTTTTAAAGAAATGCAACTGTGTTTTCTAAATTGGCTTTGTAGCCAGCCACTTTGCTGAATTGGTTTATTGTTACTAGGAGCATTTTTGTGAACTTTTAGGGTCATTAATTTATATCATTATGTCACCTGAAAATAAAAATAGTTCAAGTCCTCTTTAAATTTGTTTCCTTTAAGTTTCTTTTTTTGTCTTGTTGATATGGTTTGGACTTCTAATACTATATTGAATATAAATGGAGACAGTGGATATCCTTTTCTAATGACTGACATTAGAGGAAATGCTTTCAGGATTTTACTATTAAAGTTATTTTGCTGTGGGATTTTTATTGCTATCTGTTATTGTATTGAGGAAGGTTTCTTCTACCCCTATTTTGCTGAAGGTTCTCATCATGAATGGGTATTAGATTTTGTCAAATGCTTTTTCTGCATTTATTGATATGATCATCTGGTTTATATTCTTTCTCTTACTGATGTGATATATGATGTTGATTTATTTGCATATATTGAACCATTATTGCATCCTTGGGATAAAATCCACTTGGTAATAATCCACTTGGTATAATCTTTTTGACGTGTTGTTGGATTTGGTTTGCTAAGATTTTGTTAAGTATTTTTGCTTCATCAATGTTCATCAATGAGAGTAGTCTGTGGTTTTATTTCTTGATAGTATCTCTGTCACCTTTGGGAATGAGTGTGATGTTAGCTTCATAGAAAGTATTTGGGAGGACTTCCGAATCTTTGATATTTTGGAAGAGTCTAAAAATCAGTGGTAGAAACTCTTCTCTGAATATTTGATAAAATTCACATGTAAATCCATATGGTTTGGGCTTTCATTCCTGGGGAGTTTCTTAATTACTGTTTTAATTTCTATATTGTGATTGCATGTTTAGTATTTCTAATTTCTCATCATTTAGTTTTGAGAGATATTTTTCCAGAAATATGTCCATTTCTTCTAGATCCTCTAGCTTAACTGAGTAGAGTTGTTATAATAAGCTCTCATGATGTCTTGGCACCTAGCACAGTAGTGTAGCATATATAAGATGAGGCAGACATATTTATATCAAAATGAAGGACAAAGGACAGGCATGCTTGGAAGTTTTTGGTTTAGGAGGAACTTAAGCTTGATGAAAACTTTCAACCAGGCAGTCTTCCCAAGTGAAGTCAAGGCATCCTTTTCGCTAATGACCCACAGGCATTTAGTGTATCTTTCATTATCTTTGTAAGTCTTCCCAAGGTCCAGTCACTAAATTCAAGTGTCCCTCAAAACTCTACTTGAGGTTTGTTTTTGGAGGGTAAAGTATCCTGGATAAGTCCCCAAAAGGTTGATTTTAGTCTCCCAGTTCAACACAAGAGCCAGAACTCTCAAGATACAATCAAAGTAAGAGCAATATACTGACAGCCACAAACCAGCAACTGGGATCAACCAAGTACAGTTGGCAGCCCTGGCCCAAATTAAATTCTTACTTTTATATCCAGGTTAGAGAATTTTCAAATGAACTTGGTGACCTTTGTAGGGATTGGCTACACATTAAAAATTGCTTATAGAGTGTTAAGTCAAGGAAAAGCTATATAAGGGATCTAAATAAGGGGTTCATGGTAGTTGTAAGCAGAATATTAGCTGGTGGTGGGAAGGTAATGAAAAATTTTCTGTCTGACTGTATGTGGTTCAATTGGTTATCTGGGGTGGTAGCATTTTCTGGTAATTTATTGCTTTATTTATAGTAAGAGGCCAATGCAATACCTGAAGCCTGTCATGGCTTCTGTCTGGTCCTTTCATTGGCATATAGTCAATAGTTTTCTTAAATGTCAATGGACTAAAATCTCCCATAAAAAGGTACAGAGGTTGGATCAGGAAACAAAACCAAGGCGTCTGCTGACTGTAGGAAACACACTTAAAATTTCAGGTTAGACTTAGGCTCAGAGCAAAAGAATAAAAAACAACTATACAAAATACTGGGGGGGGGGGAGCTGGAGCAACCATGCTTATATCAGACCAAATTGCATTCAACTTTGAAAGTACTTAGAAACAAGGATGGACAATACTTATTGATCAGGGGAATGATATACCAAGAAGTACTAACTCTGATGAACATTTACACACCAAATGTAGAGTCGGCAAAGTATGTTTGCTCCCAAAACTAGAAAAACATATGGACAGAAACATGATAGTAGTGGAAGATTTCAACATGCCACTATTGCCTCTGGGTAGATCCACTGGGCAAAACACTAGCAAAGACATAAGAGCCCTAAATGAGAAACTACAAGAACTGGGACTAATGAATCTATACAGGGCCTTTCATCCTCAAAAAGCTAAATACACATTTTTCTCAAGTGCACATGGAGCCTTCTCTAGAATAGAGCACATTTTAGAACAGAGTTCTAACTTATATAAATTTATATAAATTCACAAATAAGATAATTGTACCAAGCACCCTATCTGATCATAATGCCTCAGAGATCAAGATTGATTGTAAAAACAATGCGGAGAAAATATAACACCTAGAGAATAAGTAACATGCTGTTCAACAGCAGCTGGATCAAAGGGAAATCAAGGAAGAAATAGACATTTTTTGATACTAATGATAATGAAGAAACAAATGACAAAAGTCTATGAGACACAGAAAAACAGTAATTCGGGGGAAACTCATAGCAATACAGTTCTATGTATGGAAAGAAGAAAAAGACAAAATCAGCAATTGTGTATAGAATAGCCTCCCAAGTGTTGTTTTGTAATGTCTCAACTAATTAGTTTTTTTGGCTTATATAATAGTGAGAGCTTTTATTTTATTATTTTTAAATAATATCTATATTTAAGCACTATGATTACAAATATGATTGTAGTTCAGTTTCAGTCATAAAAAGAACACCCCCCTTCACCAGGGCAACATTCTCATCAGCAATGCCCCCATCTCGGTCCTCCCCCATCACTTGCCTGTATAAAGGCATTCTACTCTCAGTTATTAACATTGTCATGATTGTTGTTAGTATTTATTTCTTTAACTGCACTCACTCTTTGTGAAGAGCTTCATATAGTGAGCCAGTCATTCCAGCTTTCATCTCTATTGCTTCTCAGTATTATTACAGAAATGTCTTTTTTAATTTTAAATCCCATAGATGAGTGAGACTATTCTGTGTCTATCTCTGTCCCTCTGACTTATTTCTAGGTGAGGATCTTTGTAGGAAGCATAGGATGTATGAATCAAGCAGTCAGAATGGAGAGGAGGCTGCTTTCCATGTTATATCTTCCAGACATTCTTGCCTATAAGAAAAATTTAATAATGATATTTAATAATAATAATAATAATAGTCTGACTTAACTGAAATCCAGATGGGCCTGTATCCTTATTGAATACTAAGGTTCTCTGGATTTGGAAAGCTGCATTTCTCTTTCTTTATTAATGGTTTCTTTTGGCACTAGGCTGACATTCTATATTGATCTCTAGGTAGCACACTCAGGGTCCCAGTTGCCCTGACAGTTACTTCAGTTGCTGGTGAATAGGGCTATTTTGGTATTTACTGAGAAGGCCCCTCTTTGCACAGATACCATTTAATTCTATGCAGTGAACAAGAGCTTACAATAGTATAAGGAATGAGTGGCAAGAGGAACTGCAGCCATCTTACTCAATGGAAAGCGTTTAGATTTTATTTGAGGCACTTAGTCCACACCTCTTGTCTATATGATCCTCTGTCTCAGGGAACAAAGTGGACGCTTAATCATTCCAATAATGAGCAAGAACTTGATTTTAAATCAAATTTTGCTGTAAGACTTCATTTTATTTGCTTAGTGTTTTTGTTCTATATTTCAGATATTTTATTACCTATTATATAATTCATATTCAAAATTTGTTCATTAAATTTATAACTTGATTTAGTTAATTATTTTATATGATGTATTTAAGTGAAATTTATTTCAGTGATATACTATAATGTCCCCATAATATTTTTCTTAATTTTAGTATTTCAGAAGTATTATTCATGGTGACACCTACTGGGAAGCCAATTTCAATTATATCAATGTATATTATTAAAGTTTGCTGTTTATTGACACAGTTTTGCATATTGCCCATTATTCATAAAAGTTATGATCATTTAAAGAGGTGATTTTCTTTGGAAGTAACATTAAGCTTGAAAATAATTTTAATCATAGCATACAATTTATGAATTTTCTAAATATAAGTTTTATAAAAGATTTCACAAGGTTTGCTCCCTTTTTCTTGTCAGTATGTGTGTGCTTGTGCATTGTTGCTTGGCAACCAACATTGATCCAAAATATCACATGACTTAGGAATTGCTAGTGGCAATATTACTCTGTCATTTTTTTCTCTTTCATACCAAGCTGATGAAGGTATGACTGTGACTGTTATTGTTTCTTCTTTCTTTGAGATTTTAATTTCCATCTATTTATATGTTGAAGAAAGTAGTTCTGTTAAAGAAAGTGGTCTAGAAGAGATGGTTGAGAGAGACAGAGAGAAAAAGAGCTAACAGAGTGGTGGATCAGAATTTTTTGAAATAAGAATCACATTAAAATGTTAATTTATGATCCATTAGCTGGATCTGTTTTCCCCTGTCTTACCGATCTTGGCAAAACCTAAAATAAAGAAGTGTTTTTTTTCCTATTACTTATATTTAAAACTATAACCAAAACACTTACTAACTGTCTTTATGAGGTGTTTATATTCTTGTGTTTATTAGAAATATTTGCCTAATCATTTCATCTGCTGTGTGTGCAATTTTTCATCTATGTATTTTTCTTGCATTCTAATGTATCCCACTCCTAGGCAGTAAAATTTCCTGCTCAATGGTGTTCTCCATTGATAGGTCATTTTGCTCTCAAATGAAATCTGCCACTACTCGGTCTATCATATTTCTATCATGAATGATTATGAAAATTTATATTCATCACTAGTTTATTTACAAGCTATTTCTGCTAAAGCAAACTTGGGAGCCCCCATTCTGTGATGTTAGTATTTATTTTAGAAATTAAACAAAACTAGGAGCATAGGAAATGAGAATTTTTCTGAATTTTTATAAAGTGTCTTTTCTTAAGAAGACTGCCTGGAAGAAATTGCATTTTGTCTATTATTAGGGAGCAAGGGTGGCAACACATATGTTTCATGGTTAAAAATATGGCACTGTAAATAAATTTTATTTTATTTATAAAATCTGCTGTTTATCACAATTACTTGTTGATTTAGAAAGAATTTTCAACATATTTCCCAACTGAAATAATCCAGTTTTACATTCTCTTTTATGTTATTATGTTTATGAGAATTGATGCTATTTTGCTTGTATTGCTTTTCTGACTTCTTCCTATGTTGTATAAATGTCTAACAAGGCAGAAGCTTCTGTGACTCTTTACTGGCTAATACCTGACCCTTTTCTTTCATATTACAGCTCCAAGTGACCATTTTCAAGGTAAAAGGTCATCCCCATTCCATCCCTTTGGAACCAATGTGCATCAACCTTCTAACCTCTGCCTCAGAGAGATGATGGCTGTTTGGACAGCAATCCCATCATTACAGATGGTCCATATTTTATATTTAGTGTAGAGGGTCAGATTTAGGAAAGCAATTTCTCTTAAAGCTAAGAGTTCCAATAATCCAACATCTTCTATTGGCTTATGGATGAGTGGGCAGTAATGGATTTATGGGAAGTGCCTACTGGTCTGACTTTTCTAGGGAGGGGATTATTCCTGTCAATCTAAATTTTTTAAATTGGTGAGCTCCCATTGTTTATTATTCAGCAAGCTTTTATTAGATTGTCTCTGAGCACAATGCAGCAAGTGAGGCATCCTGAGCAGGCTAGCAGGCTGGATCAATATCTCTAGGCATTTAAAATCCTGGATAAAATAATGCTACATTTTCATCTCAGTTTCTGAAGAAAAGTTCTGTGTATAATTCAGTTACAAAAAGAACATCCATAAATATGCACCATGATATTAGTACAAACAATAATTGTCTAGCAATGACACCAATGAGTAAGGTAAACATATGTAATTTTTTTTCAATTTTTCAGTTAAACATATGTTTAAGAAGATATATGTAATCTGTAAGTTTAGCTTAAATCTATCAAAAAGCATGGTATGAATGTGATGCTTAAATGTTTTTATTGTGCTATCTTCAAATAAAATAAAAGATATAAGGTATAATTTTTAAAATGTGCAGCATAAAATTTTACTCATTACTGCATATTGTCTGAAGTGATACAGAAATATTAACTGACTTCTATGGATCAGAAGAATAAAATCAAGCACAGAGACTTGGGAACCTAGGAGAATCTATGTGATCCTTTGGGTCTTTAATTGCATGCCCCCAGAAGCTTACCCTACCTCCTGTGGAATGAAAATATGGGCCATGAGATGTAATGCAATATCCATGTCTAGACTGAGCTTAATGAACTCTACAGCCAGAACAAAGCAGATGTTCTATCGTTTCATATTTTAAGCTTAAAAATTCCTCATTCTGACTTACCTATGTATTTTATCAGAGGCTAGGTGAGGGTTGGTGGGTGGTAGAACAGATTCTAGAAAGGATGCTGTCTTGAGATGTAAGTGATGTTGAGATCACTGAACATCTCACTTTCCTGCCTGTTCTCTCCATAATCACATATTCTACGTGTTACTATAAAAATTGAATGTAGGATCCAGGGTTCCAGACTGGACGGTCAGCATCTAATCACCCGGGGACTAAGTTGGGTCCACATGACATATATTTAAGGTGGGAGATGCCCCTGTGTTGTTAAAAAAGTATGAGTTCTTATCCCTAGAAGATAAAAGCCCATTTTTAAACATAACCTTACCCCCTTTTTTAGTGTGCCTTTGCAGGAAGAGATGGTGCTACATTATATTGCCGTTGCATTTTTGGGGGTGGAAAGAGAAGAAAACAGAAGCAAGTCACACACCTGAAAAAGATAAAAAATAGAGGTAAAAATATATGTGTTCCCGTATATATAAAGAAAAAAGTGTTTTTTAAATAAAAATTAAAAAAATGAAATAAAAAGTAATTAAAGGAACAAAGTGATGCAGGAGACTACCTCATATTTGGGGAAAAGCAGGTAAAGAGGTAGTGTTATACAGGGCTTATACTTATGATGGAACTATAGGTTTCCCCATTGTCTTTTGAGATTTTCTTGTGGGGTGTGGGTTCCCCGGAGCCTTTTCATCACATACCCTGACCTTCGTGAGATTGGCAAAAGATTTGCGGCAGGGAGGTCTCGGGTAGAGTTCTTGCATTGGGGGTCCTTTTAGAGCTAAGTCGGGTATCAAGCAATAGTCCGCATTGGGAAGAGTTGGTAAGAAGGGCCACACCGTGTGAGTCAGCTGGGGTGTTGGTTGTCTTTTCTTGCCGGGGATGAGGTGTGGGTTTGGGTGGGTGTCCCTTTGCTTTGGTGCTGAATACTGGTTCGTTGGTGTAGGGGGTCAGTCTTGATGCCTAATAGATTAAGAACTGAGGGTGAAGAGTTTTAATTAGGTGGGAAATCTGGATGGGATTGAGGGATGAAGGGATAGTCAGATTTCTAACCAGGGGAAAAGGAGAAAGTATATGGAAGGGGCAGAAAAGGAGAAGAGAGCAGATAAAATTGAAAAGAAAAAGAAGAGAAAAAAATGTAGTGAGAAGAGACAAGGAAAGAGCAAAAGGAATGTTAGTTTGCTTGAATGTGTTCGATGAGTAGGTCCTGTAGAATAGCTCTGTAGGTCACAGTTGCTGCTTCGGTGATCTGACTGTCACATACTTCAGGTCCTAAAAGAAGGTATAACCTAGAAATAAAGGGTATGTTAAAGAGTTTTATCAAGACATCTTCATATCGCAAGCTGGGTATGGTATCTCATGTGACTGAGTCCCGAGGTGTCATCTTAGGTTGTCCACCCTTTGTATCCAAGAATGCCTGTGGACAGAAAAGCTGAGAGGTTATTTTAGATATAGTAAGATTAAGGCATTAAATCATATTATTTTGAAATGCTTCCATTGGAGTCAATGATTTCCCATGGTAATCTTTATCTGTAATCCTTTATAGGATCCCTAAGAGATTATTGTGGGCCTCTGTAGTAAAGGGCTTGAGTACATACCTGTTCTTTCTACGCTGCTGTTTTTGCTGTTGCTAGTTTCTTTTCTTTTCTTTCTTTCTTTTTTTTTTTTGTTTTGTTTTGTTTTGTTTTTGGGCCACACCCGGCGGTGCTCAGGGGTTACTCCTGGCTGTCTGCTCAGAAATAGCTCCTGGCAGGCACAGGGGACCATATGGGACACCGGGATTTGAACCAACCACCTTAGATCCTAGATCGGCTACTTGCAAGGCAAACACAGCTGTGCTATCTCTCCAGGCCCTGTTGCTAGTTTCTTTATGGTATAATGTGTAGTCAAGAGTTTGTGTTATTCCTCTTTAATGTGATTTGGGCACTACTCTGCAGTATATATTGACTGTTACAGCGTTTGGAGTTTCCAGGCATAGAAACGACACAGTTCTTCACAATAGCTACAGGAACAAAATTCCACCTGGGACATTCTTAATACTGCTCAAACACCAACATGGCCCAGCACTAATAGGATATCCTGACAACGAGGAAATTGGGAACAACTTGACTTAAGAGCAGGTTATCCTACCTCACCAGCTAACCATGAGACAAAATCAGAAGACTTGTCATCCGTTGGTCTGTGCAAAAGCCAAGATCGTGATCTACAGATGACTGGCTGATAGAACCATGACTGGGCAGTATGTATCCTGGGACCAAGAAAAAAACCCTAGTCTAGGGTTTGACCTACGACCTGCACAACAACTATGATCTCTAATTCCAGAGGTATGACTGAGACACTAGCAACTGAATGGGTCTTCTGGTAACATAACGAAAGACGCTATCCCAGGCTCCAACCTAGGATCAGCGCAAGGACCAAGACCACCAACCACAGAAGACGGACTATAATGACACTAAGGGAACAGAACTTCTAGAACCACAAAGAAAGACTTCACCATAAGTTCCATCCTTGACATGTGCAGAGATGGAGATCTCTAGATACAGAGACCTGATTTTACCACTCAGGATGGAGCAAAAGTCTCCCAGATACCACAAAAGCACCAACGGGAGAGTAAATGAACTAGAAAGGAATCTATAGTTAATCCCATGACAATATACTTCAAGGGTAGAGAAACCCTGTATCTCTTAGACCAAGGGAATTCTTTTTCGAATGACTCTAATGTTTACTGTGCCTATGTAGGAGGGGGAGAGAGAGAGAGAGAGAGAGAGAGAGGAGAGAGGAGAGAAAGGAGAGAAAGGAGAGAAAGGAGAGAGGAGAGAGGAGAGAGAAACACAAAATAATCCTTTTTGTAAATCTATCTAGCTTTTGTTGATTTATTTGATTTGGTGTGGATATTGAACTGGTTGTCTCCATTTTATTTATTTTTCTTTCTACTTTTCTCTTCTTCCATTTTGTCTCTGTCATGATTTTTATCTCAAGTCCATGGCAAGTATGTGGTGCCTATCCTTATTGCTGTAGCGCTCACTGGATATTTTATTTGGTACTTTTTTTTTTATACTGATGTGGTGTCCTACCTTCTTTTTCCCCTTCGTCTTTCAAACAAAGGATAAAAGTCTTTAGAAGGACTCCGGCCATTTTCGGCATATTTGATTTTTACCCCATTTTATTATTTTTCTCTTCTTCAAACAAAACCACGTTACCTTAACTATCTAGTCCTGCCTCCCAATTAGAGGGGGATATAATGGAGGTACCATGACCGAACAGTTGAAAGATCACTAAGTAGTAAGCTAGGCATGGAGGGGACCACTCATTTTAGCAGCCCCAGGAGTGAGGATGGAGGCTATGGGAGGCAGGATGAGAGCGGAGGTAGAGGGAGGACAATTCGGTGGTGGGAATTCCCCTGAATCAATGTTAATATGTACCTAAAATATTGCTGTGAATGATATGTAAGCCACTATGACTAAAATAAAAATTATATATAAAAAACTGAATGTAGGAATTTGGTGTTGATTTTTCAGGACATTTTATTTTATTTTATTTTTATGTTTTGGCCACACTGGGTGCTATTCAGAACTGCTTAATTTGTGCTCAAGAGTTGCTCCTGGCAGTGCTTTAGGAAGCCTAAAATACCAAGGTTCAAACCTGCTTGTCCTGCATAAAAATAATTTAGTCCAGCCTCTTGAGCTATCTCTCTGGCCTGATTTTTTTTTATTTACTTATCTGGGGGATTTATATATTGGAGGCCATACCTGACGGTGCTCAGTTCTTTCTCTTGCCCCTGTCATCAGAACATCATATGAAGTGCCAGGTATTAAATCTAGATGACTATATTCAAGGCCAGCACCCTTTCCTCTGTATTGCCTTCCCTGTCCAATGAAATTTTAATAAAAAAACAATGTATTAGGGCTTCTTAAACTTTTTGCCTCCCAAATTTGCCTCCACTCTATTTTTTCCCCAAAATTTTACTGACCCTACATACAAAAATATAGAAAATATGTATGCAAGTTAATAATGGGGTAAGGATTTCATGCCAATCCCAGCTGTGCTCAGGTATCTCTCTTAGTATTGGTCGAGAGACTTATGTGGTACTGGAGATAAAAATCTGGTTGTGCAAAGCAATTGCCACACCCATTGTAATCTCTCTTTATGTTCCATAAAACAATCATTTAATGATAATAAACTCACAGAAAATTATATTTTAAATGACCTCCAAATTCAATAAAATCATGAATTTAAGTTTAAAGTACTAGGTAAATGATAATGTCAATAGTAACAGCTAGTACTATTACTTTTCTAGTAGTTGAATATATACAATCGTTTATTTATTTAGATTTTGGCAGTACTTATAGTGTACTCCTGGTGGAATGACTCCTGGTAAATTTGGGGAACAAAATGGAATGCCAGGAATTGAGCCCACAACAGCCAATATAAAGCAAGCACATCACCATCTATTCAGCCTATCTACATATTTTTAAATGTTTCAACAACATTTTCTCAAGAGTTTTGGAAGAAAATATTTTGTCCTTTGCAGTAATAAGGATTATTACATGGTTATACTATAAAGAAGAATTTGAAAAGCAAGAAGAGAAGTGCATGTTTATCTTCTACATATCTGGCATTTGGTTGTGTTTTTCATAAGTTATTTAAATTTATTCTTAAAACTTTTAGGTACATCTTAACTGCAATTACACAGGTGAAGAATCTAAACTTAGAAAGATTGAATAACTTTATCAAGATAATATTAGTAGTTGGTAGCATTCTATTATTCTATTATCCCAAACCAATTCTGCCTAGTTCCTGAATGCATAGTTTTCATTAGACTATTTCCTGTGAGGAAGAGCAAATAGTATCCCATTTAAACTTGCTCTTTTTTTTGGAGGGGGTCACACTTGGTGACGCTCAAGGGTTACTCCTGGCTATGTGCTCAGAAATCGCTCCTGACTTGGGGGATCTTGGGGGATCGAACCGAGGTCCATCCTGGGTCAACTGAGTGTAAGGCAAACTCCATACGACTGCGCTATCGCTCCAGTCCTGTCTTTCGCTTATTTTTTAGAGATGTTTGCCTCACTATATCTGATGTACATTCTTTTCCTATAATATTACTCCTAAGAATATTGGGGAAAAAAGGGTTGTGAGGACCCATGAGTTGATTTTCCTGGCTAGCAGTCTTTGGCAAATAGAAGGCCAGGCTGTCTGGAGGTCTCAGAAAAAAAGGAAGACAAAAATTTAGTGGAATGAAAATTGTAGAGTCAGGAGAAAGAAATGTTATTTTATACCAAAAATGTTTTTATTAATACATGCACTCAAAACTTTCATTCAACATGATTAAACTCACCTTTTTTTTCCAGACCCTCTCAAAGAGTTTGTATTCAATTTATGATTAGGATTTTTATATTGTTTTAGGAGCCATACACTGTGTTCTCAAGGTCTGTTCCAGGCTCTGTGCTATGGCCTTACACTTAGTATTTCTAGTGTTACTAAGGGGGGGTGTCTTATTTTCAATATTAGAGATTTTGATGAGGTCTGCCACATGTGAGTGAGGCAAACATCTTAGCCCATACTATCTCTCTAGTTCATGATTGGGATCATTTAATGAAGCTTAGGCAGTTGTGAAAATACACTAAGGAATTAGAAGTAAAATTCTGCCTTGAGTTCATAGAAGATACAACTCTACCATTACTGTGTATATCTTACTTTTCTCCTGAAGAGCCAGAGATATTATTGCTATCAGGCTTCGTGAAGGTCCTTCTGTGTTTTCATCTCTTCCTCACAGGCAAAATGCTGCCTCATATAACCTCATTGAGTAAAGAATAGAATGCAAAAATTTCCAAGGTGCCTGAAGAATATGTCATCCTGTTTGTTCAAATATTTGTTTTCAATTGCTCAAGAAAAAAGACAAATAGAATTCTGGTTAAATCAGGTGGGAATATGCTGCGGTCACAGTCCCTGGGCAGTCACTGAATATGAACCTTTAATAGTGACAAATGCTTACCTGACTGGATAGAGAGAAAAATTCAAATTGAGAGATTATTTCAGAGAATCTGACCTCAGAAACAATACTGTAGTTTTGCAAATTTTTCCTTCTTGGCCTTTCAAAGATAGTACAAGAGAACATGCTGCTTGGGGCCTGTGAGGTGGCGCTAGAGGTAAGGTCTGCCTTGCAAGCACTAGTCAAGGAAGGACCAAGGTTTGATCCTCCAGCGTCCCATATTGCCAGGGTCAATTTCTGAGTGCTTAGCCAGTAGTAACCCCTGAGCATCAAACAGGTGTGGCCCGGAAAAATAAAAAAAAAAAAAAAAAAAAAGAACTTGCTACTAAACCAGTGAAAGAACTTCATATTGCCATTCTTTGAAAGAACCTGAAAAAAATATTTTTTGATTGCAATATGCCAGAGAAAAGCAAAAGATAGTAACCGGGAAGGAAGTGGATAATGAGTGAGATAATAAACACCTTCCTCTCGCACTATCTGTGAATGGGTAGTTGAAAAAAAACTCAAAATCTAGCCTCTTGTAGGGTTTCAATTGGTAAGAACAGAGGCAGTCAAGGTGTGTGACAGCAGAACATTATAGATAGATAGATGATAGATAGATAGATAGATAGATAGATAGATAGATAGATAGATAGATAGATAGATAGATGTAACCACACTTCCCATTTCCTCCAGTATAACCTTACCTGCTAATAGACCTCCCATTTCTGGAAGAGGTCTTTGAGAGGTAACAAAAGGCTTTGATTGGAAGGGCAAAAGGGATTTGGCTGGATGGAGAATGGAGAAGGAAGCAGGAGGAGAGAAGGGTGAAAGAAGCTAGACACAGGGCAAGCTGACAAGACCATGCGTAAATAGGTTTAAGATTACAGGCCACACATGTTGGGTCAGGGCAAATAAAGCTGATATTTCCTGAAGCCTGCTTGTGAGTGAATTTTCTCCTCGCCGCAACCCCAACAGCTGAAGGGGGTTGCAGGGCCATGTGTCATGGGCTGGAGGAGAAAGGCCTCCATCACCATCCACCACCATCCAAGCCCATCCAAATGGCTCTGATGCAATAGATAGATAGATAGATAAATGTCAAAGACACAAATGAAGACATGCTACCCAGGACCAATAGAAGACCTGGTTCAGAAAACTGACTTTGCTACTTAGTTTGGTCAGTTATTTAATATCTGTAAGCCAGTTTCCTTAGTATCAATGTTTGTTCATTATTTGGGGGAGTTCTACACTGGACAATGTTGGATACTTTATATAAATCATGCTTTGAAATACCTTAAAATAGCTTCAGGGTACACCTGCCTATGCAACACAAAGTTGACTATCTTGGGAGGAGAGGGTAGGCCAAGCCCTGGCCAGCCAAAGCAATGCCTGATTTCTCCATCACCAGAGCCACCATTTTCCCTATGGCTTTGCCTCATCACTGACCCTCTCATATTCCCTGCGGAGTCACCAATATGACCAAAATATAGGTACCCTAGATTTGAAGCTGATATAATCAAGGCTTTTTAGAATGAGAGTGGACACTTTCTTCATATCTTCCTTCTTTTTGGAGACCTGGCAGCAAAGTACATGCCTCCAAAAGTCATAGTATCAATAATAGTCTTTGAATTTTTGGACAACTTTGTTTGATGCTATTATCCTTCTAGGAACACATCAATTTAACAGAATGGTCGAATAACAATAAACCTTCTTTCAAGATACAATAAATTTCAATACAATAAAATTTCAATTACAATACATGTGCTTGTTACTGTACTTTTTTCTTTCTTTTTTCTTCTCTTCCATTTTCTTTTTCTCCCCAGTAACTTTGCTTTTACTTATTTGGAAACAAACGTATTATGATCAACTATGTCAACTACGTGAACATTTTCTTTAAATAAATAAGAAGTTTTTTTTTAACTAAAAATACCTTAAATTTTTTCCTTAGTGTCCCTTAGTAAGAATTTCTGGGGCCAGATTACATACTACAGTAGTAAAGTAACTTGTCTTGCATGTAGCTGACTTGGGTTTACCTAGCATTCCATATGGTCACCTGACTCCCTCCAGAAGTCATTTCTGAGAGCAGAACTAGGTGTGGCTCAAAAAAGAGGGGACATTTTTACTTGTCAGTTTTTTTGGATTAAGGAAGAATTTATTTTTGCACCCTTCACCTGTAGTTAAAAATATATACAGGGTATACATAATAATCATTATTCTTTATGAAAATATTTAGGAAGAAGGTTGGGTAGAGCATGATAAATATCAATAGTTAAATAGTTGTCAGAGAATTTAATAGTGCTTATTCGTTTATTTTAAGGTATTAAAGTGTATCTTCTACAAATATTTTGATCAAGAATTGTTATATATTTAATAATGGCATTTATAGGGGAAATATTAAAGAGACACTGGGTCAAGGGACATCATACATACTTATATGTTTCATTACTGAGATATGAATGTTTGGTAGGAAAAGCCAGGAAGACAATTTTAAGGTAGAACTTCTCAAAACGTTTGTTCAGCCTTTATAGAATATACATAAGAATCATAATGAATGTTAGCATATTAAAGACTCCGTAAAACCCCTGAATCTTTACTGTTGTTAAATCCAGCATTTTCCAAACTTATTTGACCACAGGGGTCCTTTTACCATGTGTTACCTGTTAACTTTCTGACAAAACTAGAAAATATTGATCTAAAATGACACTTGGGAGGGTAGAAAATCAGCTAAAAAGCATACAGAAGGGCCAAGATACTTTAGATCTAGAAGTCAAAATCCCAACTTTATATTGCCCATAAAAAATATTAGTATTTTGAAGGATTGCCTTATGCTTGTTTAATGTGCTTGCTCAATAGAAATGAATTCAATTAGGTCATCTTTTATATAGACATGCTTATTAAATATTTGTGCTTGGTAAAAAAGAATTGTGCTATTGTTTTGCACAAATTCAAAATTTGAAAACCCCATAGGACTATTTGCCCAATCACGGTGATTCATTTTTTAGGAGTCAATGATGATCTCCAAGGAAGATGTGAAAGTGCAATAAAGAGTGGGTTGGTGTGAGAGGGAAAGGACAGAAGTTCTACTGTAGTAACCAGCAGCCTCCTGCAGTTTTCTCTGCTTGGATTTAAAACGTGCTTATAAATAGCATGGAATCTAATTTCACCATCATTGATAAAGGCAGAAAATGCCTTGCTTTTTCTTTAGGGATCAGAACTTGACTTGTAGAAGGATAATTCTGACTCTGCTTTTGTTGACCTTAAGATAGATATCTTGCAATTTAGATTTTTTTTCCTTCATGAAAAAGTGACATTTTTTCTAGTGTGTCAGGACTCCTCCATTCTAACCCTGGTAGAGGACAATTTCTCCTGTTTATCCAGCTAACAAATCTTGTGAGACTTGCTAAGTGAATGGGAAGCAATAATGAAAATACTTAGTTCAAATTATATATGATAGTTGATATATTATACTCAAATAAATAGTTGTCAGGAGCCTGAGAGATAGCACGGTGGTAGGGCATTTGCCTTGCATGCAACTGGCTCAGGATTGGCCTAGGTTTGATTCCTGGCATCCTATATAGTCCCTCGAGTCTACCAGGAGTGGTTTTTGAGCACAGAGTCAGGAGTAACCCCTGAGCACCACTGGGTGTGGCCCAAAAACAAAAGAAAAATAGTTCTCAAATACTTTTTTTGATAAGTAAAATAAATGAGTTCCTTGGAAGTAGTTTTGATTGGTATGATCAAGTTTGGTGAAAGTGTTATTTAAGCTTAGTTTCACAGAATGTGTAGTAATTAAACAAGGTGTTTTGAAGTATTCTTTTAAAAAAATTACAGCAGGAAAAATTATCACAGCAGGAACTTGCAAAGACTCTTATTTCTCATGTTCCATGGTTTTCTCCTTCCAGTATTTATGGGGCCAGCATAGTCTCTGGAAGTCTGATGTAGCTATTCACTACCTCTGATTAGGGCATACAAGAAATAAAATTTCAGTTAACAAAATGTTTGTGTTCCCAGAAAGAAATTGATATTTACTGATTGCATGCATTAAAGTAAAATTACAAGAGTGCATTAAAATCCTTTTGTAAAGGAGACTGAAGGCATTACAAAACTGTGTGGCCATATTGGGCATTAATATTTGATTTAATATACTTTAGTTGCATATGGCATATTTTGATGGAAGAGGCACATGCAGATATAAATACAAACTGGAGAACCATAAGTGCCAGTACTGACTGTCTGTCAGACTTCTGGCAAATGAAACCTGCTCACCCTCATCTCATCACAGGCTCTTGAAGTAAAAAAAGAAAAAGAAAGAAGGGATTTTGTTTTCCTGCCTACTTTATCAATCATGAAAGGAAGAAATGAGAGCATCTTTCAACTAACAATAATAATAAGACAGCAAGTAAGGATTCCTAGAAAATTATTAAATCCAAAGCATTATATTTAGACAACAGCATGAATGGAAAAAAAGGGAAAATTAATGGTTGTTTATACTCAGGGAATATTCCTGGCTCTGCACTCAGGGATCATTCCTAACAGGGATCAGAATTCCAGATTTTGGACAAAGGTAGGTCATGTGCAAGACAAGTGTTCTACCTGGTGTATGTACTATTGGTCTGATAATCCCAGCTTTGAAATATTTAAGGAGTTTGTAGTTTCATAAAGAAATAGGCACAAACACACATAACACATCAACTATGAACACAGGGAAGTACGTGCTTATAGGGAAAATAGGGAAGGTTATGATTCTGTAAGTACTGTTTGATGACAAAACATGTAGTATTTAATGAAAAATGGTTTCTCTATTTGTACTCATAAAATGTCGTGTTGAAAATTTGTAAGTCAACTGGAAGATATTTTCTTTCAGGGTTCCTTTTATCCAACCTTGCTCTGCTAGACTACCTTACTTTGCTGTGTGTGTGTGTTTGTGTGTGTGTGTGTGTGTGTGTGTGTGTGTGTGTGTGTGCGTTTGGTGAGGTGGGATAAACTTTCATCATTATCCTTATGTCAAAAAAAATTGGTTGCCACCAAACCACGTTAAATACAGCATAGGATTCATTTGTGAGATAGAAAAAAGATAGTTTGGTAATGATATCAGAGACAATAGATATGAGGGCCAGAAAGACCAGTCTATAATCAGAAAGAAAGAAAAGAAAGAAAAGTGGGGAGCAAGGCAGGTGAGAAGTCAAGAAAGTCAAGGGGATTCAAGAACTTAGGTGGTATTAAGGAATGATAGAGCTATATATTTAAATTGAATAAACACTGAAATCATGGGCCCAAACTTCAACAACCAATCTTTGTGTGTGTGTGTGTGTGTGTGTGTGTGTGTGATTTCTCCGACCCCATTTAACAACCAGTCTTATAAAGGTGCATGTCAAGATGGCAGAAGGGGAAGAGAATGTGGTAGGGGAGGGATCCTGGGAACATTGATGGAGGGAAGTTGACACTGATGGTGGGATTGATGATATTGCTGAAACATTGCATTTCTAGAACTTAACTATGAATAGCTTTGTAAATTATGATGTATTAATACATTTTTTAAAAAGAAAAAAGCAGGGCCAAAACAATAACGCAGAGGTAGGGCGTTTGCCTTACACACTGCTGACCCAGGATGGACCTGGGATGGATCCCAACGTCTCATGTGGTCCTCGGAGCCAGGAGCGATTTCTGAGCGCATAGCCAGGAGTAACCCTTGATCGTCACCTGGTGTGGCCCCAAACCAACTTTTCCCTAAAAAAAAAAAAAAAAAAAAAAAAGCACCCAATAAACGAACACTTTTTTGGGAGGTGTATACATGCTGATATTCAGGGGATATCTCTAGCTCTGTACTCAAGAATTCTACATTACATCTGGCAGTACTTGGTGAAATAAAAAAAATCTTTATTCTCTGAAATGAGAGAGGAGTGACACACCGACAAGTCATTGGGGTTATGATCGATTTTCCTTTCCCACAAAGAACAATTCCTTTCTTCACCTTTGAGTCCATTTGGATGGCAGGGATCTTTTCCTATGCTATTCAGAATAAGTGGGCTTCAAGTAAAGCTTGATGTGGGACTGAAAGGATGTGAGCATCCATCCATAACATGTAGAAGCTAGCAGAAGACTTTGCCAATCCTGAACTACCTCCCCTCAAAAACAATTAGGCCCGGAAGAATATAATTTATACAAATCAGTATATTGCTTATGATCTTGCAATGCACAGTTCAGCCCTTACAACAAAAAGAGTCCACCTCGAATATTAATTCTACTGAGGATGAATGAGAAATCCCACTGTACATGAAGATGACTCTTTACATGAAGAACAGAGATTAAAGAATATGGACTGGAAGCTCTGCTCCTTTTGTTCCCATCACAATTGCTAACTTTAACTTTTATTACAGTGGTAAAGGTACATAAAACATCTATGTTGGCAGTAGAAATTAAAATCGTAAACAAAGTAGAAAGCCCATTAAAACTGATTATATTATAACTATCAATGGAAAGGAGGAAGATATCTTACTCTTGACTCAGTCCCACAGTATGTATTGTGGAAATAACTAGGATAGGAAAAATATGCAAATAAATGTTTTTACTGTGGAAACTTTATCAATTTTTATTTATTTATTTTATGAGGGTAATTATTTATAAATTATTTTGTGACAAGTTTAAAGCATGAAAGATCAATAATAGAGAGACTAAGGAAGCATATCAATATCTGGTTTTAGTGAGATTGTTAATCATAAAGCAATGAAAGAGGCCTCTAAAAACCATGTAGTTCATATGTGAAAAAATTAGTCAAATTTGTTATATTAAATTATGATAATAAACAGGGGCTGGAGCAATACTACAACAGGTAAGAGGCCTGCCTGTACATGTCTTACCCTAGTTTGATACCTACCACCCCACATAGTCTACCATGAGTGGATCTTGAATAAGAGCCAGAAGTTCTTGAATATCACTTGGTTTGGCCTCCAAACAAAACACGACAAAAACAATAAAGATTACAAATGCTAGCAGTGGGGCCGGGCAGTGGCGCTAAAGGTAAGGTGCCTGCCTTGCCTGCGCTAGCCTTGGATGGACCGCGGTTCGATCCCCCGGTGTCCCATATGGTCCCCCAAGCCAGGAGCAACTTCTGAGCACATAGCCAGGAGTAACCCCTGAGCGTTACCGGGTGTGGCCCCCAAAAAATGCTAGCAGTAAGAATTCTAATAAGTATATTTAATTGTGGACCAAGTACACGTAAGATATGAATAGTAGTGAAATCATATATCTAGGTTACTCAACAGTAGAAGAAGAAAAAAATCGCATCAAAGTTTATTCCTGTCTTAGATTATAAAATAGAAAAACTACTAGTCAGGTCAAAATATAATTAAATTGGATAGTAAAAGCAATCAATTTTACAGAGTGTATACTCAACCTGGGAAATATAAGCTACAATTTAGCAGAAAATTTAGCAATATACCACAATTAAATAGGAAAAGTAATATTACATGATACTCACAGTTATGAGTTAACCTTTAGGAATTGGAAACAGAAATGAGATGCCTAAACAAACATCCCAAGAGCCCACTGATGATTTCTATCTTGTCTTCAGCTGGGGAATAACTACAAGATCAGGCCCAAACTCCTCTGGTCTTTCATCATTTGTGGGGTAAAGCATTGCACAGAACCTGAAAAACATAAGTCTAGTTAATTCAATTCATGTCTAAAGTCTTGGCTATCACAAATATGCTGGCTCTTCTTACTAATCTTTTCTCCATATTTTATCTCCATATTTTCTTTCTGCACAGCTTTTTTTTTTTGAGGGGGTGCATACTTGGTAATATTCAGGTATTACTCCAGGTTTTGGTCTCAGAAATCACTTCTCATGGACTCAAGGAACCATATGGGATATGAGGAATAAACCCAGGTTGGCCTTGTGCAAGGCAGCTGTGCTAGTACTCTGACCCTTCTCCAATGTTTTTTGTTGCCTATATATTTCCCTTTGTGTCTGTGGTATTTTATCCTTTTCTCATAGTACTCCTTACCTTTGACCACAACCATAATCTGTTTTTCATCTGGAGGCATCATTTATTTTATGGTTCTCCAGAATAGCATTTCTCAGTTGGAGATCATATGGCCCAATTTTGAGCCTCCAGGATATTCCAAGGGGGGAGTGTGAAAGAGGTGAACAATGTAGATGAAGAGTCATAAAATAAAATTTAGGGTACAATTAGTAGCACAGGAATATATATATATATATATATATATATACATATATATAATGTGGTTTATATCCCTTTATATATGTATATATATATAAAGGGTTTTCCCCAAGATGTATAAGACATGGTACAGTTTAGCAAGAAAATAAACCAACAATAACATCTACCCCCCATCCAAAAATAGGACATAGAAATGAATAGATTATTTCCTCAAAGAAGAAAAACAAATGGCCAAAAGGCACACAAAATGGTTCAATTGTCACTCATCAGGGAGATGTAAATCAAAACAATGAGATACCATCTCACACCATGGAGACTCACAGCACAAAGAGCAAGAACACCAGTGCTGGCTTTGAAGTAGAGAGAAAGGGACTGTTGGCATTAATGTTGACTCAAATAACCTTTCAATCAGAAAGTTTCTATGTTTAGTTCAAATAAAGTAGAAACAGTAAAACTTAGATCACCTTTACTAATAAAACCTTGTAATACATATCTTTCTATTGTTTAGGTGGCAGGGTTGACATAATATAACTAATCTCTATACCTTTCTTATCTTTTGTCATTTCCCTTAATTTGCGAGTATACTTGGGGCTTCCAAGCAGTGCTTGGCCTCCCACAGATCACTCACTGTCATGAATTTCTGATAACATTTAGCCAATGAAGCACTGGACTACCGATGTAGTGCTATGTAGGTCCAACAGTGCAGGAGGCCACAGGGTCATTCAAGGCTACCCTAAGTTCCAGGAAGTTTTAGGGATATAACTAAAAGCTTCTGCAGACCAGACATACCAGGCTTCCACACCAAAGTCAAGTTTTCAGCCTTTTTCCTCTATTGTAATGAGTTATACACTTTGATTCTGAATAATTAGCTTTGATATCTATCATTAACACTACTGTGATAAAAGCATTGATGATAGTTGTTTTAAAACTCAATATTCAATTTATGTTTCATCTTAAATTGCAAGAATGTCAGAATATTTTTGTAACAGATAAATTTATATTTTAGCAGGTATGGTTTTCCTTATAGAAAGATTCATGTCTACGTTTATAGAAGTATAGAATATAAGTTTAGTTTCAAAATAAACACATAGTTATATTAAGTTAGAGAAAAATATTGTCATTTTATAACACCAATTAACTTTCAAAGATGCCAACACAACTAAATAATATTTTATCATTAACCTTATACTAACATTTAATAAATAACTTCTTGGTTTATATATTAAGAAAAAGGAATACTTGAATTTCTGTTTGTAATAGGACTAGAAATATGCCACCAACTGTGTTATGGGCCAATCCATGTCTCTTTTAATGTTTATGGCACCAGTGTCACTGATATTTCTGGACTCTATCACCATGCAGATTGATAGCAAAAAACGTCCTAGCCAGTTTGGCTTTTTAGATACTGCCTGTCTAGACACAGTAAGGTTTACTGGAAACCTGTCTCTACTTTATTTCATGGACACTTTACTCTTTTGCACTTAAACCTCAGTCTCTAAGGAGAAAATAATATATTTTCAGCTTGGATATTTAAAAATATTTGCTTTGTGTTTTTCTTCTTTTTTTATTATATATAATTTTTATTTTGACCATATTGGCTTACGTATCTTTCACAATAGCATTTTAGGTACATAATAATATTGAATCAGGGGAATTACCATCACCAAATTTGCTCTTTCTCCACCCCCGTTTCCATCCTGCATCCCATTTCCCCCACCCCTCACCCCCCGGGGTGTTAGTAAGTGGTCCCCTCTGTGTCTAGCTTACTACATATAGTTAGCTACTAATATCTGCTCTTTTCCCTCTAACTACATGAGTTAAAATAGTTGGTATCTCAGGAAACTTTGATAGATACACTAAGTATTTTTTTGCACATTTTCATGTACAAAGTTTTTGAAGTGGTCTTACATAGTGTATTTTCTCTAGATCCAAAATTTAGCTCTTAAAATTATGGCTTTGATTATAGTAATCTTAAAAATTTAGTTCAAATATGAAAACAAAGAAAATATAATTTCCTTCTGTCTATGAGTATATTTTTATAAATTTAGGACCCTGATCTATATATAGATAATCATCTTTTATTAAATCAATAGACAGGAATAAATTTTGTACTTAGATAAAATTGGTATGCATACTCTGAGAAAAGGGAATAATGCTACTTCATGTTAGGAATGGGAAAGTGCTTGATGGAAGGAAGTCCTTTAGTGATTTATTTTAGGATTTGAGCCTATGAGGAGAAGGGTCTAGTCATTGTCATGTCCACTTTTAATATTCATTTCAATCATCATATTTGCATGAGCACTGTGATCAACTTCTCCATCTCTCACACTTATAAAAGCTGATAAATACATCATTATTTTCCATCTCCTTACCATTATTCTGTTGAGTGTCTGAACCAATGAAAGATAAGGGAAAATTTTCTGGGCACTGTTGGAAAGCAGTTTTAAGAGAGAGAAGCAACAGGTTAACCTAATGGATGCCAAAGTGGAGATATGGTGGAAAGACGACAACAGATGGCTGGGTTGTATCAATTGACCTTAAATCCAGTATCTCTTCTGGATTGCCTCTACGACGAGCTAATGCATTTCTTCACTTTCACAGTCACTCAGAGACAAGTTTAAGTTATTTTAAGTGCAAAGAAACTTTAATGAGATACACATAAATCATAGATTTTCTTTGTGGAAGAGAATAATATTATACAGAAAAGACAAATTATTTTGATCATGCATTTGGTCATTGCTTTGATTCTTCAGGAAATATATTAAAATATACTTATAATTCACCAAAGGAGGTGGTAGATATAATAGCTTAGAAGTTTAAATAGCTGATACTACTCCTGAATTTTCTAATAAACCAAGTGAGAAAATATCTGTTTCTCTCAATTGCTATTGTCTCACTTATATGAAAAAGTATAGAATGCATTCCATTATATTTTAAACAAATGATCACTTTGTAACATATGAGCATAGTTATTAAAATGCAGAATGTACACTCCTTTTAATATGCTGATTAATTTTAGCTAGGGCAGTAGAATTAATTCTAGTTAGTTAATTCTAATGCAAGATAATCCATTGGGGCAATATGAATTAGACACTTTAAGACTTTTTTTTCAAGTTAGCTAGTAGTCCAATTTGTCTTAGCTATCAATGATCTTATCTGTTATACTCCTACACTTTATTCTTTTCAGTTGTGAAGAAACCATGAGTTCTAACAATGAAGCTTATTTGGATGGATGACCAAATGTATGGCGTTATAAAATCATCAAACTGGAAGGAACCACAAGAGGTCAATTCAGTTCATCTCCTTACTTTTGTACTTGACTTCATCAAAAATAGCCAGAGAAATGGACTTGCGATTCACAAGGATGCCAAGAAAATGATGCCATATATACTTATTGGGTTGTTCTCATTTGAATTGCTTCTGAGTGGATAAATTAGGAGTGTGGGACTTATTTCTTTTTATTTGAGGAACTTGCTATTAACTTGATATTGTATTACTGTCAAAAATAGAAAGTTCAGTAAAACCCTTGAAAGTTTTATCCTGAGTAAAAATCACCCAAGATTTAAAATGGAATTTTTTTTAGCTCATTAGAAATAATGCTTGAACCGGAAAAATAAGGAAAGCTGATTAAATTGAATTTTGTAATTGATGAACTACAAACTAATATGTTCTTTCTTAGAGGAGTTGAGTTAATTTACACTTTCTGACTTAAACTATTTTTCTTTCACATTCTTCTTTGTGGAGATGAAATAAACCCTACTATTTTCTTTATTATAATTCATTTATTTAACAGGTTGTTCAGTTTTTCTTCTGATTTCTTATCAATGACTAAAATGTCACATTCCTTTTGAACTTATCTCAGATATTCTATTTGAAAGTATTAATAATTTTATTACATATCTCTTGGTCTTGTCCAAGTTTTTCCATATAAGTAGTGGCATTGTAAATAGGACTAAAATAACAGCTCTGCCCACAGTAGGGGACAATTTCTATGTACTTACTTTGTAAAGAGAGTGCAATGTGATGGCATGGCACATGGACTCTGAGGCTACTTACTATACCTAAGTTTGAATATATAGATTCAACATGTTAGTAGAGTTTTTAACCCTTACCCTCAGTTTCTTTTCTTTGAAATAATTGTAATAAAATAATATGTAGCATATATTAAGAAAAATGGATGAGTCGATATATATTCAGTAATGCTGGCAGGCAAGGGTTATTGAAGAAGGGTAAGCTTGAGGAAAAGAGGGTAAGGCAAAAAATTTTTATTTTCTAAAAATAAAGTGTGATTAATGAAAGGATGTCAAGAAAGTCACCAACGCTCAAGAGCAGGTTAATGATAGTTGGGCCTTAAAATTTTCTTGCATCTCTTTGGATGAAACTATAAAGTAATATTAGTAACTCATCTTCCTGAATTACATCCAATTTTATCCTGCACACCAATTCTTATTTATTGAATCTTGTGTTTTACAACACTGTTGCTGATAGAATTTGATATATATAATGTCCTGATATCACCATTCCTCCACTCCCAGAATATCTACTTCCCTCTACCAATATCTCATGGTTTTCTTCCATCCACCCCAACCCTTTGCCTCACTCTTGGTAAGTTCAGAGGCCAATTATCAGGTTCTGTTACCTTTTCAATTTATTATTATCTTACGAAGTTATTTTACACTTCACATATGAATTTATAATTGTTCCTCTCAAATTAGGCAACTTGTAATAAACTTATTAAAAAAGTAAACAATTTATATTAAATAAAAAAACTGCAAGATAGTTTTACAGGGGTCTCAAATTCAATTTACCTGGGGGCTGCAGGAGGCAAAGTCGGGGTGAGGCAGGGCCACATAAGGGATTTCGCTTACCGAATATTCGCAATAAAAAATCGCATTAGTAAGAAAAAAAAAAAACGCAAAAAATCGCATTAAACATTTGCATACCCCGAATGGAACTGCTCAGGGTATGCGAATGTTTAATGCGATTTTTTTCTTTCTAATGCGATTTTTATTGCGATTATTCGGTAAGCGAATAATCGCGAATACCGGGATATTTGAAGGCCCGCCAAGGGCCACAAAATGTTGTACGGAGGGCCGCAAACAACCCGCTGGCCGCGAGTTTGAGACCCTGGTTTAGCAGGTAAGGTGACTGCCTGCATGTGACCGATCTTAGTTTTAGCTCTAGTACCCCACACAGTTCAATGAGCCTTTCAGTAGTGATACGAGAATGCAGCACCTGCCCTGAGCAATGCCAGGTCTGATACCAAAAGGCAGCAGAAAATATGTAAGTTGCTACTAAAGAAAATAAAAGAAGGCATAAGAAAATGAAAACTCATCTGTTTTGTTCCTGGATTGAAAGGATGAAAATTGTGAAAAATGTCCATCCTGCCCTAAGCACTATAAAGAGGAAATGTGATCCCTCTGAAAATTCCTATGGCATTTTTTTAGAGACATAGAACAAATTGCTTTAAAAATTTATATGGCATAAAAAATAGTCAAAGAAATACTGAGAAAAAATGTGAGAAATTTTATCCAACTTAAGTTGTACTTTAAAGCTATTATAATAGGATCGTATGGAATTGGACTAAAAATTCTGAGATCAGTGGAATACAATTGAGAGTTCAGAGGCAAACTGTCAGCTTATCTTCAGCACAAGATCTAGGTGACTGAATTACAGTAAGGAATAACTTTCAAAAATGTACTGAAATAAGAAAAAATAAAAAAAATGTTCTGAAATTTGGTCAGCTACATCCAAAGAAATAAAACAAAAGCAAGTATATTAATATTTTATTCTCTGGGACTTTATCATTGTCAGCTTTGGTTGTCAGACGGTAGTGGGTTGGGATAATAAAGCCACACATCATGACAACTAACACTCCATTGAAAAAGAGAGGTATAAAAAAATAAATAGATTTTTCCTTGAAATTCTAAAATCTACTAGTGGAGCCTAAATTGATGTAGATTTTAAAAACATAATTTTCTATCTTATTTGGAGCTAATGTAAAATAATAATAGTTTATATTATATTAATATGAAAATTAATATTAACATATAACAATAGTGGTTTAGCAGGTAGATGCTGTCATGATTTGAATTTAGATTTTGACAATGAGCCACTAGTCAGATAACTTATCTTTCTTGGGTGTCAGACACCTTGTTCTGTAAAATGGGAATATTCAGGGTGGGGAAATAGTACAGTGAATAGAACATTAACCTTGCACACAGATGACCCGGGTTCTACTTCTGATCCCTCATATGTTCCCTGAGCCTGTCAGGAGTAATTTCTGAGGGAGGGCAGAGTCAAGTAACCCCTGAGCACTGCTGAGTGTGATCTAAAAACAAACGAAAATAAAAAAAAAATAAAATGAGAATATTTATAAATACTTCTAAATTGTTTTAAGACTGAAATGATATAAGCAAGATATTGCATGTAAAAAAAACTTAGCAGATTCACTACATTTTAAGTGCTTGACAAAAGGTAAGTAATGGGCCATATTATCTACCTTGAGGAATTGTGAATTCAAAATCCTAAACTCTTTATGGCCTTTCTGAACACCCATCAGTATCAGTCACAAGGAACAATGCTCTCTGGAGTTTACTTGTTAGAGCCTCTGGTGGTAGGAAGTAAATACTCAACTTATGGAATTGGAACAAAGAAGAATGGCAATATATGTTCTCTGAATATGAGCATATTTGCACAAGTACAGTAATTGTGATTAGGAAGAGCAGACCCAGAGGAGAACTGAGGTGAATGAGGCAGAATGGGAAGTCACATATCATAATGTTAAGTACATTTCCTGGCTCCACTACTTAATTTTTTCCCTCAGGAATTTTTTACTGGTATTTTGCCTTACTATGAGTCTTTGCACTTCCTTTTCTGAACTGGTTAAAAAGTTAATTATAACATGGTTATGGGAAATGGTAATGAAATCTACTTCACTATACAGGGGGAGAAAAAGAGACGTATGCCATTTGGGAATGACAGTAAAAGCAAGCTTTCTCTTCTTTTTAACGTAACATTTATTATTCTTAACATGATAAAGTGATACTCTTGCTTTAGAATTGTTGGAAAAAGAAATGTAAGCATTGAATTGGCAAATGTATTCATCATTCACCAATAATTATTATTCACATTTGTCAATTGTCTTTACTTACCTTAAATCTCTCTGGTATATGTATGAAAGCATTATATGTGATATGCAGGCTAAACATTTTATATAACACAAAATATGCACACACATCTGGAAAATTTTACCTTCTTTTAGTATGGCAAACGTCCTTCAAATAATTATAGTTTTTTGTGTTTATATACTCACATTGATGTTAGATTATTTATAAATATCTTATTATTGTTAAGGAAGATAAAATTATTACTATTAAAGAAGATGAAATTCCTATACATATCTGCATTTATTTATTTAGGATAAATTTCTTTGCAAATATAAGTAAGATCTCCTAGCTATTATATCTTGGAAGATAGTGCAATGTTACTGTTTGGAAGCAATATGTAAACTTATTTTTCCACCACCACGAAATTAACATATTTAAACAATGTGCTAGCCTTTTATGCAATGCTAGTCTGCTGTTATTTCTCCTTGCTTTTTTTTAAAAAGTATGTCCATTTCTAGGTTTTGAAAAAAATGGTGTTTGCAAAGAATTTTTTTCTGATTTTACTTCTTAATTTCTATTAATGGGTTGTGACTACAAAAATGTACGTTTGCTTACTTTCTTATACTTTATATTTATATTAGTTTAAATTGAATTAATTTACATTATACATAAATATTTATACTAATAGTTTGCTGAAGTTAAATTTCCTTCTTATGAGAATGTTGTATTTATCCCAGATTTTTCATTATTTGAATTTTGATTGCTATGTTGTAAGGTATCTTCGCTGTTAACTTTGCTGGGTATTTGTGAATCCAAGAACAGTACCCAGAATGAGAAATTACTTACCATCCGCTTGTCCCCTTTCGGGGGGAAGACCTTGGTAATATTTATCCGCAGCAAATAATAATCCACACAGACAAGAAGGATGGGGTGTAAAAGATTGGGCAAAGAGAGCCAGAGAATCCTCCTGCAGCCGGCAGCTTTTGCAGAAGACCCCTCTCCCCTGTCCATCAAGCTATTTATTGCCAACTCCACAGCGCCCCACCTGGAAGGGCTAGGTGGGGCAATAGTCACAGAACAATCCTAAGGAAACACTTTTATATACAACCATTCCAAGGATAATCTTATGGAAACTTTTTCATATACTACAATGTTATTTAAATTTTTTATTTAGTAAATTCAACTCTATTCAATAATTTTTGTATTTATTTATTTATTTTTATTTATTTATTTATTTGGTTTCTGGGTAACACCTGGTGACGCTCAAGGGTTACTCCTGGCGATGAGCTCAGAAATCGCTCCTGGCTTGGGGGAGCTTATGGGACACTGGGGGATCGAACCGTGGTCCGTCCTAGGCTAGTACTTGCAAGGCAGACTCCTTACCTCTAGTGCCAACCACTCCGGCCCGTGTATTTTAAATGATTAAATAGCATGCTTGGAACAGGAGTTTCCGGAAGGAGGACAACACTGGTTGTGGGAATGCCCCTCATTCATTACTACTTTGTGCCTTAAATATTACTGTAAAAGATTTGTAATTCACTTTGCCCATAATAAAAAACAAAATTCTGCTTGTGGGGGCCGAAGCTATGGCGCCTCAGTAGGGTGTTTGCCTTGCATGTGACTGACCTATGACGGACCGGCTTCCCATATGGATTCCCAAGCCAGGAGTGATTTCTGAGCACATAGTCAGGAGTAACCATTGAGCATCATCGGGTGTGACCCCTCAAAAAATGACTTATTTATTTATAAAATAAAACTAAGAATTTGTTCTGGCATGCAATATTAGATTCTGAGAAAAGTAACTTTTCTCTCTCTTTTTTGCATGTTTATAAAATTATTTACTTTTTCTTTTCTATCTTTTTTTTTTTTTTTGACAAAAGGCAAATATTGAAGAAGCAAAAGATTGGCCTCTGAGCAGCTTGCAGGTAACATGAAATGGGGGCAGAAAGGGCCAATTTTTGACTGCTGCCTCTGGGGGAATCTTGACTCCTGGGCCAATGTTGCTATATAGCAGAGTTGGCCTATTTCTGCATTACAAGTGAAGCATTTAAGCACTTATGCTCTCAAGGTTTCTAGTAAAGTCATAAAGGCAACAATCTACTGTTTATTAAATTTTAACTTAATTTAATTTAATTTTCCTGGCTATCACAGATGGTGTCATACAGCAGCTAGAAGTTAAAAAGGGGGCATTTTACAAACCAAATGAAAACATATTAAGAAGCACAAGCAAATGGAAGCAGAATTGTGAGTATCAACAGTGAGTTGTAGAATAGATTCTTGGTAAAACAAGTGTGAAACTGATGTCTTTCAAGTGTTTGGTGCAGCTATGGCCCCTAGGGATCTAGTCTGGGAATTATAATCTACCAATTAACATTCAAATCATTAAACCAATATGATTAAGGAAAACATTAAGTATTCTTAAATGAGCAAAAATAGTACAGTTTTGATTGGAAACAACAGACAGATTTTGAGCTAAACAGTAGAGTTTTGTCTTAGGACAAAGCAGGGAGAGAAAAACATCTTGGCTTCACTAATTGTGCTTTCAGTTTGTTAAAATATTTATTGCAAAGAATGAACCCATTTTTGATGTTTGTTAAAGCCTGCTGTTCTAAATTATAAGGCTCTCTATTTCTGCTAAAAAGATAGAAGCTGAGTGTCTCATGCCAAGAGAAGGCACTCACTAAACTGAGTTATGCTGGGAAGGAAGGAGAGGGTTCTGAATCATTTTAGGACTGTGCTTCCAGATGTGTTATTTATTCCCCCATTTAATGGCCATTTCCTGTAATCAGTAAAAGCTGATCAATCGTCTCTAATGAAGATGGAGCCAAGAGGTTTGCCAGAAAGCTAGTGAAATGTCTGTGTCCTTTCTAATCTACGCGACCAGGTTGAAAGAGGAGTAGATAGAGTCCCGATGCTGGGGAAGGGCATGTGCTCCCACACTCGGCCTGCCCCACCCATTCTATTGTGCTTTGCCCTCTTTATCACAGGGCACAGAAGCTTAAGCTGGGGCCATTTTCCCAGTGCAGCGCAGATATGATGATTCTCTTTTTCTGTTCGCCTTTGCTTTAAGCCATATTCACTGGATAGGAACTCTTCATTGTCCACTCTTTTTTTTCCCTTCAATTTTGGTGAATAAATGGTATGCTTTGACAAAAATTTGTTAAAACGCAACCTAGATGCTCAAGTGTATCTATAGGTGGCTGTCAAGTATCCCTTTAAAAAAATATAAAACCAGCACTTCGAAATGCTCAAATTGTACTATTTTCTATACCCTTTGTAACAGGTCGGGTGCCAGAGCTTGATGAACGAGATAGAATGGCACAAAGAGATCAAAGAGACAGCCAGCCCAGTTGATTTCCAGAGGAAAAGCTTATAAGTGCACAAAGGAAAGAAAAGAACACATCTTGAAACCAATTCTTTCTTGAAGCAAAAATGTAAGAAAAAGGACATAACTGGGGGCTGTCATGTCGATGGTTATAGTAGTTCTGTACCAGACCTGTTCATGGAGAAGCAAATTATTAGATGAACTGGAAAAATGTAACTATCTATTGGGATGAAAAGAAAATCTTCACCTAAACTATAGCTTTAAAAATTATAGGAATAATTCAGATGAAAGTATCTTTTTCCCTAACTCCTAAGTTATTCAGACAATTAGTTATGTCCATATGCTCCTCTTTAGAAAACTTCAGGGCCATATCCTTATATTTCCTCTCTTTTTTTGTGTCTTCATTTCTATTCTTTCTTTTTATGTGACTTACTCCTGTTTGCATCAGGAGTGTCAGTAAATAATTACACAACAGCTGTTACTAGCTTTAATTCACCTGTTCTATTCTCAAATCTGTGCAATTTAAGCCTAGTTGAATAATATTTCTCAATGTGTAAAGAAAACACTCAAGTAGTTATGCCTAGAGATTATTCTCTGATGGTCTTTTTAAAGGTTGTGGTTCATTTACCTTTGGTGTTTGGGCAGTCTGATTGTAATGCAGATAAAATGTTATTCTTCACTGAGAGCTTATTACAGAAATGATTTCTTGAGATATTGAAAATTAGAAATCTGGTGTTTAATGATTCTGGCCAGAATGGCCATTTATTTTCAAGTGTTAACTTTAGCTTTCATCAAATCCTTGTTTCTTGCTTGCTTTAGTCCTAAACTGTCTGAGGTCACAGAGCTTTTCACTGAAGAGAGAAAGCAGAAAGTAATAGTATTTGATTCAGGATTGTTCCTTGCTGGGGCACCAACAGTGCTAAGAATCTGGATTTATATATATACAACTTGTTGGAATTAATATTCTCTGACCAAAAAAAAAAAAAAACAGTGGTTATAGGCTTAAAAGTAAAGTGCTTTATTTTTACTAAATATGTCCCTAAGTCTTTCCAGGAGTAAGCCATGAGTACTGCCAGCTGTGCTCTTCAACCAAAATTAAAGTGTTTTATTTTTGTGGTGGGTATGGTGCATGTAGCAGTGCTCAAGGCTTACTATTGGCTATATAAAGTTATAAGTAAGCTGTGTGGTATGTGAACACTATATTTATAAAGTTAAAACCTAGGCCCATGGATTAAGTTCTCTTAGGCATGTGATCTCTACCTGTGTAAAGGGAGAAAGAGCTATTGGACTGAAATAAGAGCTGAACAAGAACTGGAAATCACTAAGACTATAAGTAAGCTTGTGTAAGTCTACCACTGAGCCAGGTATGATTCTGATTTACATCTATTTACTCAACAATTATATAAAGGGTGCTATTCATTCTACTTTTTAGACAGAGACTCTAAAACACAGAACAGTTAAATAACTGTCAGTGTTTCTCATTTTTTTTCCAACCATGTTTCCTTCCTGTTGGTTACCTTGTCCTACTGGTTAATTCCATAATCTGTGCCATGATTTTCACTTGTGGCTGCTTGATATTTTGTGAGATACACAATGGGGAGAGTCTGCCTCCCAGTCAAGAAATGCTGTTGACTTAGGTGACTCAACAGAGAGTTGGAGTAGGAAAATTTATAGCTAGAACTGGAAAGATTACTTTGTTTTTCGTTGGATTTGCTTTTGGGTCATACCCTGATTATTCTTGGTGCTAAACTCTTGGTGGTGTTCAGAGGATCATATGGGGTGCCACTAATCAAACTCTCAGGTGAGCCGCTGGCAAGGCAAAAGCTATGCCCACTGTACTATTACTCAGGCCCCCAAGACAGAACTTTGTGACTGGGTGTGGGCTTTCAAGACTTGACAGTCTAGTCCTCTAGAACAAACTGGCTGATAGGCCAGTCTCATAAGTAAAGATTTCTCTGTCAAGGTTGAGTGATGTGAGACTCTAGGGGAAATACTATGTGTTTATAGATTACTATAGCCTTCTAGATCCATTCTTAAAGCTTCTGCTACCTCCTTCCAGCTTCTCACCTTCCCTTCTAATTCTTCCAAGAAACTCTCATAGGACTGTGACATGTACAGAGCATAGAGAGCGCTCTTATGGAACCCTCTAGAACTATTATACAAGTCCTCTTATAACTAGTCTTAATGTTTCAAGCTTGAGCCATAAACACTGCATTTATGGTAAGCAAAAATTGACATAATTAATGTCCAGTATCCAAATGTGGGGCATTTAACAGCTTGCTTTTGTTTGTCACACACCTTGTCAGAGTTGTAGTATTCTTTATTCTGATCAAATCTGTGCCTGTCTGTTTATTTTGAACATATCAAATCCAAGAGAGCCAACAAGAGATCTTTCTCATAGTGAACAGAGCAATTGAAAGCTCCAGACTGCAACCATAACAGACTTTAAAAGCTACAGTAGAGACTTACTATTAATGACATAACAAGTTCCTGAAAATACTACAAGTGTTACAAGCTTGTCATACTACTCCCAGGCCAACATCCTGTTTTTATATTGCTTGCAATGTTCTATCTCCTAACCCCTTCCCTAGGCTAAATATCCCTTTTACATGCTGCTTGCATGTCTTTATTAATTATAGCTTTCCGCCTAGTGCCCTATATCAATGTTGTAATGTGTAGCTAATGCCCATAATTTTCTCCTAGCCCATCTGAAAATTCTCTAAATGGTATAAAAGTAACAATATAAGTCGGGCTGGGATCACCAACTGTAGTTGGTGGAACCCAGTATGCTTGTTTGGTTTGTGGCTCTCAATAAATCACTCTTTTCCTGATTTCATCTCGAGTGTTCTGATTTGTGGGTTGGACTAGGAGACTGGACCCAACAAAATTATCAAGAATTTTGAGCACTTGTCAGTCACTCACACCTATATTTCCTTGTTACTTGCTGTGGATAATGAAACTGATAAACTGCAAGATCCTGAGTGAATTTTGATCTTGTTTTATAGCATTAGGTAATGCAAATACAGTTTTGTTTGAAAAAAATTAAGATTCATTTTAATCTACCCACCATGTTTTAACCCATATGAATTTTTCCCGTTCTCTTAGATCTGTACCTTGTGGCTTTTAGCTCAAAATAAAAGCTTAAAAATTATATATTTAAACCATTTATATATGGATATTAATAATTGGGTTGCTTAATGCTTATCAATATTTACATAATGTTACACTTGAGAAATAATTTTAATTTTCTTTATAAAAAGTTGATAACCATAAAATGATAATGATTAATAAATATCATGTTGCTACAGTTTGCATTATGATTCTCATGCATCTTTGCAAGTTAGAGACTACATGTAAAAGTTTAAATTTTTAAATTTTACTTATGATAAATTTTATTTTATTAACAGAAACTTATATTATTATATCAAAATTATTATAAGTATCTTAGAGTCAGAGTGTTGCTAATCAGTAGAGTTGGAATTGAAATTCTAGAAATTTAGCATACTTCCCTCTACTCATCTAAACATTATGTGCCCTGGGAAGAAAGAAAAGGTTCAAAACTTCAGTTCCTTCCTTTCTCTTATATTATTAACCACTAAGCCTGAAATCACAACCTTAGTATAAGTTTAGTCAAGTGCAGTCAGACCTTATGAGAAAATTCCAGAGAAGTTAATTTTCATTCTGTATTAGCCAAGAAGCATATCTTTGGTACCAAATAGTTCAACAGGTAAAAACATATGTTGCATGAAGACAGCCCAAGTTTGATCTCAAAGGCACTTCAAAGTATTCAGAAGGTCCAAACACAGAGCTGGAACTAGTCACCAATAGCTACTCATTATGATCTTCAAACCTAAATGAATAGTTAAATTTAAAGAAGCAGATTTGAGGCCAGAAAGGTAGTACAGGGGGTAAATAGCTGGCTCAAAAAGATCTGACCCTGACACAGTAAAATAGTTATTAAGGGGAAAATTAGGAAATTAGGAAAACTCATAGTATTACAGGCCTACATAAGGAAAGAAGAGAAATATAACATCAACAACCTAAAGGTACACCATAAATACCAGAAAGTTAACAGCAAAGGAACCCAAACACAAGCAGAAGAAAAGAAATAATAAAAACCAGAGCGAAAATCAATGATATAGAAACAAAGAAAACAATAGTTAATTAAACCAGGCTCTAATTTTTGTTTGTTTGCTTGTTTTTTGTTTTGTTTTTGGGCCATACCTGGTGGTGCTCAGGGCTTACGCCTGGCTATGCTTTCAGAAATCACTCCTGGCTTGGAGGGCCATATGGGATGCTAGAAATCAAACCCAGGTTGCTATATTTTTTAAAGAATAAACAAGATAAAATATCATTGGCAAGTCTCATGAGAATAAAAAAGAAAGTATTCAAATATATTAGATCATAAATGAAAGGGGAGGAATTATAACAAAGCCACCAGAAATCCAAAACATCCTGATAGTTATTATGAACAATCATACTTTGTAAGGCTAGAGAACCTAGAAGAAATAAACAATTTTCTGGAAAAATATAATCGCTCAAAAATTGAATGAGGAGGAACTAGAAAGTCTAAATAGGATAATCACAAACAAGTAAATTGAAACAATAATTAAGAATCTTCAGAAGAGGACCAGAGCAATAGGACAGTGGTAGGGCATTCACCTTGCACTTAGCTAACCCAGGACAGACCTAGGTTCGATCCCCAGTGTCCCATATGGTCCCTCAAGCCAAGTGCGATTTTTGAGCAGATAGCCAGGAGTAACCACTGAGCATCATAGGGTGTGGCCGAAAATCCAAAACCAACAACAACAACAACAACAACAACAAACCCACAAAAAAAAAAGAAAGAAAAGAAACCCCCAAGAAAGGAGCTCCAGAAGAATCAACAGAATCAACATCTAGGACAAGATTGGTTTACAGGTGAGTTTTATCAAACATTCAGAGAAAAATTGTTACCATTGATCCATAAACTCTTTGAAAGTATCAAAGAGACTGGAACTCTCCCTAATGCCTTCTATAAAACTAATATTACACTGATTCACCAAAATTGACAGAGATACCAAGAAATAAAACTACAGACCAATAACATTGATAAAATTGATTTTAAAAAATTCTCGAAGAACTCTTGCAAACCATCCAAACAGCATATCAAAAAAATTAAATATCAAGATGAAGTGAGTTTCATTCTGGGAATGCAAGGATGGTTCAACATATGAACACTCAATCATCATATACCATATCAATAAAAGAAAAATAGAAATAATCTGATAATATCAATTGAATAGAAAGCATTTGATAAGATCCAATACTCATTCATGATTAAAACCCTCAGCAAAATAGGCATAGAAAGAACCTTCTTGAACATAGAAACAGCTAAATATCAAGAGTCCATAGACAACATTATTATTAATGGTGAAAAACTGAAAGCATTCCTAGTGAGATAAGGCACAAGGTTAGGATGTCCATTGTCTCCACTCTTATTCAACATAGTATTAGAAGTCCTACAATAGCAGTCAAGCAAGTGAAGGAAAATAAAGAAATTCAAATTGGAGAAGAGGAAATCAAACTATCTCTATTTGCAAATGACATGATGATATTTACTGAAAACCCTAAAGAGTCCACAAAAGACTCCTATAAACAAGAAACAAATATAGCAAAGTGACCAGCTACAAAAGACAGTTAATTACATTCCCTTATGCAAATAATGCAGAGGAGAAAGAGATCAAAAAGTCTATCCCAATTAAAATTGTGTCAAAAACCATCAAGAACCTAGTAATCAAGCTAACAAAAGAGATGAGAGACCTATACCACAAAACATTAAAACATTTCAGAAAGAAAATTATGAAGACCTAAGAGAAGGGGGGAAGCCATTCCATGATCCTGGAATGGAATAATCAATATCAGAATGACCATCTTACCTAAACTACTATATGATTTCAATGTATTCCCTATCCAAATTCAGATGACATTCTTCAAAGACTTAGAAAATTTAATTATAAAGTTTGTGTGAAACCATAAAAGACCTAGGGTAGCCAAACCTATATTGAAAAACAAGAAACTGGGTGGGAGGCATCATATTCTCTAACTTGAAGTTCTACTACAAAGCCATCATGATCAAAACAGCGTGGTATTGGAACAAAGACAGATTATCAAACCAATAATTCAAAATAAAATATCCAATTACAAACCTGCAAGTAATGGCCGTTTAATCTTTGATTAAGGAGCCACGAACATGAAATGAAATAAAGAGAGTATCTTCAACAAATGATACTGGAACAAATGAAAAACAATGTGTTAGGATTTAAAGATTGATCCATATCACACACCTTACCGAAAAGTCAATCAAAATTGGGTCAAAGACCTTAAGATTACACCTGAACAACAACAACGACCTGCTTACAGGACAGGGCTCCCTGCATTGCCCTTTGATTGTGAGGTGAAACGAGAGGATGCTCCACATCCTGACTTCAATGTAGGATATGCAGATTCCAGGATCTTTAATACAGAAACATGATACCAACAACAGAGACTGTGTGAAAAATAAAAGTGTGTTGTCTTGGATTGGATGATCTAGCTTGCCTGGAGCCTAGAGTTGGTCTTGTGCCAGGAACCTTCAGGGGTCGGGTCTCTTTGTATTTAGGCCAAGGTTATTTCTTTCCATGTCCCTCATATTTTGGTGGGCCTATGCAAACAACAATTGCCACTCTAACACCATTTTTACTGTGCTCCTTTGACTCTAATCCTTAAAAAGAACCCACTTAAAATTTGAGGTTAACTTAAGCTAATTTGCATGTATATGGAAATGTAATAAAATACTATGCCTGTAATGTTTAAGGAGTTATGTAAGTTTTATGGCTTTAGATTGCCTTGTGTGCTGTTAAGAAATATTATAATGTGTTACAATCTGGGGACTTGAGGGACAAAGTAATTGTACATGGATTCTGTCTTATTTATCTTAATGTTCTTTGGCTGAAATTTCAAAGTTAAGATATCAGCAAGGGGACTTCTGAGAATTATGTTATGGGTAATTGGTCTTCCACTGTAACTTTACCTTGTCCTCTTTCTTTGCATCCTTGTTCTCATAATAAAAAAATTAAAAAAAAAAAGAAAACAGAGGCAGAAAACTGCAAGACTTAGAGCTCAAAGGATTGTTCAATGACAGAGTGCCAATGGCAAGAGCTGTAGAATAAAATCTAAAAATAATGGGACTACATCAAATTAAAAAGTTTTGTATGGCAAAAAAACAAAACAAAACAAAACCATAAACTAAAACTTAAAGACAGCTAACTGAGTGAGAGATAGTAATTAAATTTAACACATCAAATAAAGGGTTGATATCTAGGATATACAAATTACTCAAGAAAGTTAATCCCACAAAACCCCACAAAAAACCCAACCCTTGCTCTTATTACTCTTGTGAGTAAAATTCCTTTAACTCACTTAATTCTTTATTTTTCTATGCACTAAAATTTTTATGAAGTTAGTAGTGAAAAGTAGTAAAAAGCTGTGTATTTTTCAAAATTACATTATAAACTTGGATTTTGGTTTATATTTTTAATTTTAGCAAAATATTCTCTTTTGCATCATAAAATTACATTTTTTTGTATGTTCACCAGTAACTTAAGTTCCTAAATGCATAGTAACATGTTCCTACTTTTATAGAAGGGGATCAATTTAAAGTACTAATTTGTTTCACCAACCAATGGTCTTCAGATTATTGTTCCTGGCTCTTTTTTTGCACAGGTTAAAGATTTGTGGAACTTCTAAATTTTGGTAATACCTCAGGATAACAATATTTGTGGTGCAAAGTTTGTGCTAAGTACTTTATGCACATGATCTAATTTAGTCCTCAGTTTAAATGAAACAGTGGCTGCTGCTCTACAGCTAAGGAAACTGAGACCTGAAAAGGCTTAGAAGCCTTTATTTACAATTTAAAATATAATGGAACTATTTGTCTGTTTTTTATACTGAGATCAGACAGTGTTTTACTTACTCTGGTATAGTTCCATTTGGAATTAAAATTGGGGGGGGGATGGAGACCTGGATAAATCTGTTTTTTTTTGTTTTGTTTTGTTTTGTTTTTGTTTTTGGGTCACACCCAGTGACGCTCAAGAGTTAGTCCTGGCTGTGCGATCAGAAATGGCTCCTGGCTCAGGGGACCATATGAGATACAGGGGATTGAACCGAGGTCCATCCTGGATCAGCCACATGCAAGACAAACGCCCAACCACTACGCTATCACTACAGCCCCGGAACCTGGAGAAATCTTATATGGAGGAGATATGGTAAAGCTTTCCTGTGTTATATTAAATCCAGTATGGGTATAGTCTAACACTCAAAATTTAAATAGCTATTAAAGCACAAATAAGATTTGAAGTCTAATTTTTAAAAATTATATGCCAATATTCTGCACTGAAACACCGAAACAGGAATCACAACTTTTAGATGTATAAATTAACAGGTAGAAGCAAAACCAGAGGGGACGATGTTGAGGAAAGAACCCTGTGGTAGAGAAGAAAGAAGAGGTTGTTTGTGTGACAAAACTAAAAGAAGTCTTCTATGGGAAAAAAGGCTTTAACTATAAGGATACAAACAGCTGGAAATAAACCTAAAGTAAAAAAAACCTACTGCAGAGAAAAGAAGAAGACTGCCTGATAAACTTACATTTGTTCTATAAAACATTCATCATTGTGACAGCTAACTTTTAAATAAAAACCTCATCAAAGAGGCAATGAAAAATAGGATTTGTTGAATGGGCTGTCTATCTTGGTTAGAATATTTTAGTGCTTTCAGTCTTTTGTTTCTTCCAATTTTGTTGGGTGTAAAAGAGCCTTTTAATAAAATATTAGATCCATATAGAATTGAATTGGAAGGGGGTATATGCCATAGATCCAGATACAAAGCTTAGTTTGTAAATAAACATTTTGGTTTTCAGCGCATTTTGTATTGAAAGGCACTAAGAAAGAAAGAAAGAGATTTTAGATTAAGGAAAGGGGAGAAGATTGGCTTTTTCTGAACTCCCTCGGAGTGTGTGTTTACTGGAGACTGATATCAGTAACAGGGAAAAGTTCTAGAAATCCTGACTCAGCCAGTACAAACATTACTGGCAGAGGATCGCAGAGAATGAACTCAGATCACTGAGACACTATTGGTTTTTGAGTCTCATTGCAGCAAGAGGCTATTGGTCATTGATTAGCAATGGCACATTTCTCACCAAAGATTTTTGTGCCCTCTGCCTGCTAATCCTGTTTCCAAGAATATCCCCATAGAGATAGCCACTTCAATGAATAAACTCACACTTTTAAGTTCAAGCTGGCAAATTGCCACTAGACCTTTATTAGATTTGGCAAAATGGATAAAGACACAGACTTTCTATCTAGAAAGAATAAGGCAAGCCTCCAAGTTTGAGGATATTTAAAAAAAATTCCTATTTACTTGGCATTACCACTTATTGTAGTGAAAAGAGTTAGTGTTACTCCCCCCCCCCCCCCACTTTTCTGTTTTACCTTTTCTTCTGTAGAGTTCAGTTTGTAAACAAAGTTACAAGGATTTGTGTTTTAGATGTTTTGGAATATGGAAAATTATCAACCCTGGAAAATGTTCACTTTGTAGTCCTGGGAATGTTGCAGGGGCTAGTACTTTGGCAAAAGTTACTAATTTGTACAGGGCATGGAAAATGTTAGACCAGGAGTCTCAAACTCAATTTACCTGGGGGCCGCAGGAGGCATAGTCGGGGTGAGGCAGGGCCGCATAAGAGATTTCGCTTACCGAATATTTGCAATAAAAAATCGCATTAGTAAGAAAAAAAGTGCAAAAAAATCGCATTAAACATTTGCATACCCCGAACGGAACTGCTCGAGGTATGCGAATGTTTAATGCGATTTTTTCTTACTAATGCGATTTTTATTGCAATTATTCGGTAAGCGAATAATCACGAATACTGCGATATTTGAAGGCCGGTCGAGGGCCACAAAATGTTGTACGGAGGGCCGCAAACAGCCCGCGGGCCGCGAGTTTGAGACCCCTGTGTTAGACCAACATGGTCTCTACATCATGAGCAGGAATGAAGATGAGAAGAGGGATCAGTTTGGAGGAGACTCCAGGGCCTATGCAAATCAAAAACTGCTGACAGGCTTTCCTTGGTAAGAAGGTTACTCTTTAGACATTTGAGCCTTGGAATACAAATTTTGATCTAGAGAAGAGCTTGGCATTTCCCAAGTAGTCAAAGATGTTCAGCGTTAGAAGAGTATTTCAGGAAATATTTACTTTTCATTCTTAGGAACAGGCAGGAAAAAAAGTGCTCAGTGTAGTTAGCACATACTATGCTCTAGGTTCTCTTATAATATCTCCCATCCTCTTAATGCAATGACAAGCTTCATGCTGTAATTCTCATTGACGAAAGGAAAAAAATTCTTCTTAGGGAGGGCTGGGAGTGACTGATAATAGAGAAAAACACATCAGCTTGAAAAGAAGCATTGACTGGATGATGAAGTGAGGAGGCGACATGGCAGATCACATTTTCAAAATGTTCGGGTTAGGAGGCAGCTTTAGTGACTTTGAATTGAAGGTTGCTCCAATTGGTGTGACCAAATAACTGTGAACCAAGGTCATCTGTGTGGCTGTTGAGGTCACCAAGAAAGATTCAAAGAATTATGAGATCAGGGTTACAGTCAAAATGGAAACAGGTATAATCACTTTCTTGAAGCTTCCATGATGGATGAAGTGATGAGCCTAGCATGGTGCTGGAAGAAGAGTGATTATTCCTAGTTGACAGAGAAGCAATGAGCTAGAAGCTGCTGCCCTCTCCTCAGTATCCTAAGTATTAATAAATTAAATATGCAGAAGTCCTTTTAGGAGTCCTTTTGTCCTGTAGAATTCGGCATTAAATTGCATAGACAAGACATGACCTCACACAGTGCAGGGTTGTTGCTTCTAGACACTTTCATTGGATATTGAAAGAGTCAGTCAAGGAAGGGGTGGGTGAACACTGAATTAAAGATTCATTAAGTATTTCTTTGGCTAGCTAGTGCAGGGAGCCATTTGACTAAGGGTGTTGTCTGAAAAATCTGCCCTGACAAAGTTTAGTGAATTTCTTGGAGCAGAGGAGATTGGGAACAATAGAATTTCACAGAGGACTTTGAGTCCCACTTAAAAGCCATTGATGTTTGACTTTGATCCATCTTAGTGGTAAGGCTGAAAATAAAGAGAGAAATTAAGAAGGTGTTTGTCAAGGAATTGTATAATTCAAGGGCATTTTCATGTTTCTTAGTTTTACTACTTTAAGGCAGAAAATATTTAAATCTATGTTTTCAGTAATATAATATCAATTTTCTTCTTATTTATTTCCTATAGAAAAGTTGTTAGCATGTCACAAAATATCCAAATATTATGTGAAGTCTTGAATAAAAATTTACATACACACATTCTGTTCTAGATAATCTCCAGTGTTTAGAACTCCCTCTTGCCTCTCCAAGTCAGCCTCACACCTTTATAGGTAACTTTATTGTCTTAGGAACATATCTCAGTTCTTTAACTTGATGCACACTTTTTGCTCATTACAACCTGGTCATATATCTCTGCAGTCTGCTTCTGTGGTTGTGTGATGCCAAGCTGTGGTACAAAGTTTCACTGGTTTTGTCAACTCTTTTGTTGGTTATCATCTGAATTATTTCCAGTTCTTAGATAATTATCAAGTCTGTATTGTTGTTGAACAGTTTTACTTTTCAATACATATTTTAGTGATGCCCACCTTACCACTTAAAAAGCTAAAATTGCAGGTATTCTTCTTCATGTTCACTCTATCTATTCTCTTCAAAAATCTGAAATGATCTCAATACTATTTAAATAATTTTAGTATAAAACTTAGTAGTAAAACGACTAAGTAGTTTTTTCTTAGTAGTAAAACTAAGAAACATGAAAATGCCCTTGAATGATTTTATATAATCCCCAGTCTCCTCACAACTTTTTATTTTACAAACTAAACATAAATATTAAAACCATGAAGGTTGGTTATTATGTGCCATGCATTTCGTTGGAACCTTCTTTGGGGGAGGACGTGAGAACAGGTAACATTTAGTAACAGACACATGCTTATGTTGATGAGACCTTTTTAGGGTGATACCTGATAATTCTGGAAGAAATCTACACAATCATACCTGCAGATAATGCACAAAGTTGAGTAGGAATTGGAAGAAGAAGGATATGTATACTCAAAATTTAGATATATGAGGCATCAAGTGAAACAAGGAATGCTCATAAATGAGGCTAGCAATTGTTCAGTGAAGCCTAGCTTGATTATTTCTACATATTTTCTGAGATATTGTTTTGATAGAGGTATACTGCCAGAAACACATTTAACAAATTTAATGCTTATAGTACATTCTAACCATTAGGTCTTGTAACCCTGAAATAGCACACAGTTTTTTATTCTTGTTTCAAAATTCTATGCTGAAAAGTTATTTCTCTGCTCTGTTATTTATGTATTGGATAAAGTTCAGGATAAAGAATATTAGCCTAACATCATGCCTGTAGCACTCAGTTGTCTTCTGAGACACTATCACTTTTTGTAAACCATCTGCTTTTTCTCATAACAACACTAAGGCTGCCATATTCACCAACTAGAATAGCTATTGCTTTAGATTTTATGATATTTAAAATTTATTTCTAAAATAAAAAAGAAATATATTTATGATCTTTAAAACTGCATAGTAAGTGTTGATCAATGTTACCTACTTAGCATTCATACAGGAAAACTCACCCCCAGAAAATATTTGTTTCTCCTTAGGAAAGAAAGAGATAGTACAGCAGGTAGGGTGCTTGCCTTGCACACACTGAGTTGGGTTCTATTTTTAGCATACCATATGGTCTCTTGAGCCTGCAAGAACTGATCTTTGAGAAGAGAGCCAGGAGTAAGGTCTGAGCACCATTGACTATGACTCCAAAACCAAAAATACTATAAATATCTCTTTTGTCTAAAACCAAATATTACATATCTTTTTGCCTTTAGTTTATTTCTGGAGACTCAGAAAATCTTTAATGTTTAACTGCTAACCAAATTTGTTTTCACAAAACATTAAAACATTTAAAGTGCCTGTTTTAAAACAATTTATGTGAGGTGCTTCCATTTATATTATTTCTCCCTCTTCCTCCATTTCTATCTTCAACAACTGCTTGTTCTATCATCTTTATGTCTAGGCTTTTTGAGAGGTCTGAATGAGGATGTGGAGAGATGAGCCCATACCAAGTGTATATTAAAAAAATCATCATCATCATTGTGATTGTTAGACAGCGTTTATGATACAATTATTTGAGGACAAGTCTAATACAATTTTTCTGGGCATTTTGTTAATGATGAGAACAAAGAAAAGAGAGGCATATGGACTACTTGCCACATGAACTACTTGCCACATGGAAGGGCTTAAAATGCACTCTCCACAAATAAATATTTTCACTAAAGATTATAATGGATGGAGAATGAATTTTCCACATTTAGTTAACTGAACAAATAAATATTCAATGGACACATTTTACCTTCTAAGCAATGTTCTAGATATAAGTAGGCATCAAAAAACTCTGTCAAGTTCATTTGTCATTATGGTGATTATACTAACAATCAGTGTTAAACATAAGAAGCAAAAATTATATAACATATAAAGAAACAATAGGTAGGATGCATACAGTGGTGCCTGGTGTATACTAATAGAGAAGGTACAAATTAAGGAAAAACTTAGAGACATAGAGCAAACTGGACCCATAGAATTTAGATTAGGAACCTGCCAGTTAGAGGTCAAACTCAGTGTGGTTTCTGAAGTGGAAGTCTGGTATATTTAATATAGAAGCTAGTATGACTGTAACAGAATAGAAGAGGGGAGAGTGGTGGAAGATGAAGCCCAAAGATCTAATTGTGCACAAACATTCAGAGTATTATATGCCATCTTCAGGACAATTTTTATTCAGAGTAAAGCTATTTAGTAGGAAAAGGGCATGATTTCTTTTTAGCTTCTGTATTAAGACTTGATGGTTGAATACTAAAACAGAAGAGGTTTGAAAAATCATTCCAGTATTAGAGGAGAAATGATAGTGATCATGAGGAAAAGGTATTTGATGAGATCTGATCCTAGGAAGACTTGATGCCAGTAGAATCAACAAACTCAAAAATAGAACTCTTAGAGAAGAAAAGTAAAAATGAAACTCCCATTCAACCTAATTATTCAACTTTTAGGTTGAATAATTAAAACTATAAACATAACACCATTAATTCAGAATGATATGTGTACAGGACTGGGAAGAGTACAACAGTACTTGCTTCTTAGACTCAAGTGGGCAATAGAAGTAATCCTTGAGCACACCTAGTGGGGGCTTCCCATAAAGAAAAATATAAGAAAAAACTTCTGTTTATATCAGCTTATTTGCTGATATATCCATAGGAAAAGGGATCAAGAAGTATGCTAAAGAAAAACTTGAGGGACCATGTCTTAGGTGGAAGATGGCTAATATTAGTTTGTTTTTAAACTATGTGATTTTGAATATCTAGAGATTTCTTTATCAATGAGATTTCAATTCTGAAGAGTTAAAAACTAATTTGTGGATAACTGATTCAGGAGTATTATCAAATATATAATACATTAAGGTATGTGATTTGTTATTAATAAGGAAGTGAGAATAGATTAATAATAAAAATAAAATAAAAATAAGGGCCAGAGAGATAGCACAGTAGTAGGGCCTTTGACTTGCAAGCAACTGATCCAAGACAGATGGTTGTTTGAATCCTGGCATCCCATATGGTACCCTGTGCCTGCCAGAAGTGATTACTAAGCACAGAGCCAGGAGTAACCCCTGAGTACCTCCAGGTGTCACTCCAAAACCCCACAAAAATAAAAAATAAAAAATAATGAGGCTGGAGATGTGGCTAGGGTACTTGCTTTTCATATCAATGATCTGGATTTAATCCATAGCAATGCATATGAACATAAGCACGTGACACCAAAACAAAAACTAATACAGAAACAAGCAATTCAACCATACCATGTAATGAAGAACCAAGGAAGAGATGCTTATTCATGATAGGAGGAAAACCAATAATTTATTATCATTTAAAAGTGAATATAGGGGTTAGAGTGGTGGCATAGTGGTAGGACATTTGCACATGGCTGACCTATGATGGATTGCGGTTTGATCCCCAGAGTCCCATATGTTCTCCCAAGCCAGGAGCAATTTCTGAGCACATAGCCAGGAGTAACCCCTTAGCATCACTGGGTGTGGCTCCCAAACAAACAAACAAACAAAAAAGTGAATATAATTTTGGAAGAGGGTAAAAGAACTACCTATATCAAATACAGTGATTGGTCAGGATTATCAAGATGGTAGCATTGAAAAACTATAGGAAGAAAGCATGTGTAATGGTAATGAGCCCAGGCAAAATTTTATTTTATGTAACTTTCAATGAATTTATACCATAGAAATGTTATATTTTTATAGTAAAACTTAAGAAAATTACTTAGTAATAAAATTAATAGGTGTTTGCTGCCTGACCTGCCTCTGCTGTCACCAGGAACCATTCAGCCCTGAAGTTCTCGAGGAAGGCATTTCAACAGAGGTGAACTGACTCTGCCCTCGAAGGGTGGAGCCAGGGAGCATGACCACTCAGACGAGCATATCTCCAAGTCAATGAACCTTAGCACAACACCTAGAAAACACCATACTACAACTGTGACAATGGGGAAACAACACAGCACTTCACCATTCATAGAAAATGAAGATGGCAGCTTTAATGACCTGAGAAGTGCCAACCAGCTATTTAGCCTCTCAGATAAGGATTTTAGAGAATAAATAAGGAGGATACTCATAGAACTCAAAGAAAGTATGGACTAAACTGAATGAACCAAAAAAGAATCAAGATTATATTTTAAAAAATGAGAAAACACCAAACTGAAATAATAGGACTGAAAAACATAGTAGGCAAAATGAAAACCTCACTGGAAAGCCTCTCCAACAGAGTAATAGCAGTTGAGCACAGTTGTTATGAGATGCATAACAACTCTATACAACAGTAGAGATTGTAAAAGAGCCTTAAAACACATGATCAATGGAATTGATAAACTCAGTGGAAACAAAATAAGAATTATTGGAGTCCCAGAGATCCAGGAAGAAAATCCTCATAAAGAACCAATAGTCAAGGATATCATCACAGAGAAGTTTGCAGAGCTAATGCATGCATGCAACCAAATTCTGCATGCATGGAGAGCACCAGCTAAGAGATCCAAAGAAAAGCACCCCACAACACATCTACTATCATTTTTATGTAGAAATTTGGTGTATCCCAAGACAATTAACTCTTTCAAAGTCAGTTGTTAGGTTGCACCTTATTTTACCCAAAACAAAAATACCCCTGGTTCCCATGTTTTTTGTCAACTTGTATTTACCCCCAAACATAAATTGTTTTACTGTAACTCAGATTTAGTACAATTCCTCTAAAGATTCCCATGACATTATTCAAAGGAATGGATCAAATTTATTTGGAACAATAAACACCCATAAATAGCTAAAGAAATCTTTAGGAAAAAGAAGACAGGAGGTATCACTTTCCATGACTTTAAATTTTATTAAAAAGCAATAGTCATTAAAACAGCATGGTTTTGGAATAAAGACAAACCCTCAGAACAATGGAAAAGATGAGTATTCAGAGATTGACACCCAGACATACAATAAATCTTTGATAAAATGGCAAGAAGCACAATATGGTGCAAGGAAAGACTCTTCAACAAGTGGTGCTGGGACAACTGGTCAGCCACATGCAAGAAAAGAGAACTTGGTCCTCCATCTAACACTATGCACAAAGGTCACATACAAATTGATTAAAGACCTTGATATTAGTCTTGGAAACTTAAGTTATATAGAATACATAGGTAAAACACCCCATGACATTGAGACTAAAGACATCTTCAAGGAAGAAACACCACTGTTGAAACAAGTGGAAGCAGAGATAAATAAATGGGGCTACAATTAAATTAAGCTGCTTCTGCACCTCAAAGTTAACAGTGACTAGGCTACAAAGGCCACCCACAGAATGGGAGAATCTATTTACCTAATATTAATTAGATAAAGAACTATTATCTAAGATATACAGGCCACTGACAGAACTGAACAAGAAAAACATCTAACCCCATCAAAACTCTAACCCCACAAAGACTGGCACACATCACAAGTAATACGAACTATCAGTGCTGACAGGGATGTGGGGAGAAAAGGAACTCTCATTCGGTGCTGGTGGGAATGCCATGTAGTCCAACCATTCTGTAAAACAATATGGAATTTCCTCAAAAAACTGGAAATTGAGTTCTAAAATGATCCAGCAATACCACTTCTAGGGATATACCCTCGGTACACAAAAACACTATACAAAAATGCCCTCTGCACACCTATGTTCATTGCAGCTCTATTTACAATAGTCAGAATATGGAAACAACTCAGATGCCCAAGAACTGATGAGTGGCTAAAGAAACTGTGGTACATATACACAATGACATATGAATGCTATGCAGTTGTCAAAAAATGCAGTCATAAAATTTTCCTACATATGGATGGAAATGGAAACTATTATGCTGAGGGAAATGAATCAGAGGGAGAGAGAAAGACACAGAACAGTCTCACTGATCTGTGGGATTTAAGAAAAATAAAAGACAGTATGGTAATAATACCCAGAGACATAGAGATGAGAGCTGGAAGGACCGTTCCACGTTATGAAGCTTACCTTAAAGATTGGTTAGAGAAATAACTACCAAAAAAAACTATCATGACAATGATAGTGAGTGAGGTAACCACATTGTCTAACATTCTAGACACATAGTGTTTCAGAATTAAACCCACAGAGTTCTTTGGAACACACTTCATTGTAATAGAACTTGTAATAATTGTACTTCAAAGTTCAAATGCTAGTAATGGACACAAACACCATATTCTCTGTTCTGATTCAAGGAAGGGGGACTTTTAGAGCTATTCTTTTTTGTAGGCCTGTTGAGAGTTTTAAATCATTGAAGTAGAAGACTCCAAAGTAAAATTGCAATGATTATTAACTTATTGCATTAAATATCAATTGATTGTTTTTGCAACCAGTCTTTAGTTGGTCCAAAAGTGCAGATTATAGTATCATTATAATCCCCCTGAAATGAATCAGTGTTAAAATCAATGTGGGGAATTGGGGACTTGACAGTTTTATAGAGAAAGTTCACTTATGGAACCCAGGACATAGTTTCTCTAGAGTTTCTATGAACAACAACAACAAAAATGTATGGAGAGAGAGAGAGTGTTATTGTCTCTTAAAATGCAACTATGAGACTGTTTGCCTGTTGCCATAATATTTAAGAGATGACTTGGTACTGTTCTCAATACAAAATCTTGAATTAAAGTCATAGGTAAAGATTTTGTATAGGAATTTGCATGCTATTATAGTTTTATGAGCTTGGAAAATAATTTTGCTTCTTTAAGCCTTAGACTCCTTCAAAGGAAAAAAACAAAGCAGAGCAAACAAAAACAACAACATACTAACAGTCGACATTTAACAAGTTCTTTGTACTACAAACTATGCTGTTATATTTACTAAATCTTTTCAAAAGCAATGATAGCTAGTCATTTTTGTATGTGTCTTTTCATAAACTGCTTTAATTTATGATTATTGTTTTACCATTAATTTTAAAAATTATAAATGGTTATATATTTTAGGAATACAATGTTACTATTCCACTACCAGCATCAGTGTAACAATATTCTATCCACCACAGTTGATTTATGCAATCAAGTCTTGTGTAAAGAATTGACTGAATCATTAAAACAGGTTTCAGCTAAAATACAATTTAGCTACCCATACACACATTTTATATATTTAAATCCAAATTCGATGTTCTTTTCTGAAGCATGTTTAATTAAAAGGACTCTTCAAAACAGGATTGCTTCATCAAGAATTGCACGGAATACAAGTCTAATAGCTAATATGGAGTGATTGCTTTTGTTTTAATTATTTAAATTTTATAATTCTCCAAATAATCCTTTAAGATTCTGTTATCACCTACATTTACAGACAAAAAGTCTGATGTTCTGAATGGTGATGTGAAGTATCTATGTTCAGATAACTTCATATACAGTACAGATTCCTGGTCTTCCCCGGAGCTTCTTTTCTTAAAAAAAAATGTACAGAAATTAGGGCATTTGTTTTGCATGCAGCCATCCTAGATTGGATCTGTGGCATCTGATAGGGTCCCTGAAGCATCCCTAGGAGCAGTTACAGAATGAAAACCCAGGAGTAAGCTCCTGAGCACTGTTAAATGTGGTCCCAAAATAAAACAAAATTTATTTTTCCCCTAAAGCAGTTTTCATTGAGGTATGGTAGTTTACAATAGTATTGAAATAATCTTTTTCTTTTTTTTTTTGTCCAGTCTTCTACATCAAAAGTCCATCAGAGTGTCAAAATCATTCTGCCATTATTTCAAGGTTCTATTTTATTTATCTATTTGTTTGATTGTTTGTTTTTGACTTTTGGGCTACACTCAGTGATGCTCAGAGGTTACTCCTGGTTATGCGCTCAGAAATTGCTCCTGGCTTGAGGAACCATATGGGATATTGGGGATCAAACTGAGGTCCATCCTCGGTCAGCCCTGTGCAGGGCAAACACCCTACCACTGCATTACCACTCCAGCCCCTAAGGTTCCATTTTAAATCACTTGTACTTTATCCCAGCTTTCTCTCCCATACCTCAGAATCTCACTCAGAATGCCACTCAGAATCTCGTTTCCTTCTTTATACATCCTCACTGGGTGCATTCTAGCTTTTCTCTACAAGTAATATATCTTGCATATGTACAATATATGGTATATTTAGTACATATAGTAATATAGATTGTATTGTATTTTCTGACATATACTCCCCTAAAAGGAACTCAGATGCCCAAATATTTTTTTCAAACATGAGCATGAATAACTCCTAGATGGTTTTGACCAGTTAAGAAGGCACCTGCCACTTGATTGATTTTTTTAATGTTTTAGCTGATATCTTACTTCTATCAATTAATTGCATTCTCTTTCTCCACTAATTACTCTCTCTATCATCTGTGTACTCAGGTAAGATGATTGCCTTGGGGCTAGAGCAACGCTACAATAGGTAGGGCATTTTCCTTGTATGTGATCAACCCAGGTTCAATTCCCTGCACCACATATGGTACTCTTAGTGTCTCTCAGAGTGATCCCTGATCACAGAGCCAGGAGTATGGCTTGAGTATAGACAGATGTGGAAAATAAACAAACAAACAAACAAATAAGAATATCATTACCTGGTGCTTCTCAGATGTCCTTATTAATGTTGTTCCCTAACCTGGATAGCTGTTCCATTTTCTTTTATTACTAAAGTTGAATTTGTTATTTAGGCAATATCTTTGTATTGTAAAGCATCTCTGGTTTTCTGGGTGTATGCAGTATTCTTTTTATTTGAAAGCAATGGTAATTTGACACATCCTATATGTTTTAATAATAGTAGTGGCAATGGCAAAAATGGTAAAAAACAAAAAGGAGGAGGCAAAATAAGTGAAGCCATACTGTGTAAGTCACATGCATCAACTCAATTAATCCTCACAGACATTCTAAGATTTTTACTCCTGTATCAACTCATTCAATAGATTACCTGAGACTATAGGAGGTGAGTTGGCTTGATTTCAGTGCCCTCAGGGCCTCTCATTACTGAAGATATTTTGAGTATGTGAAAGAAGCAATCAACTAAGAACTCATAAGGGCTTTATCACCTCCAAGTACAGGATAGTGTTTTTTCATATTTCCTGTACTTCTCAGTGTTTTTTTAAATTTTCAGTGTGGAGAGACAGTACAATACACATTGTCTTGCTGTAAGTGAGGTTATGGGGCCTAACACAATATAGTAGATATGATGCACCCACTTTCTAGGCATGGGTGCCACAAGACTATATTAGATCCTTCCCTTTCTTGAATGTAGTGTACCATGTAGATAATAAGGAAAAACTTTAGCAAGTCTGAATCTCGAAGTAACTGCATAAACTAATCCCCTTATCTCATTCTATCTTTCAACCTTCTTGCACTAGATAATGTCTAGAAAAGATACCTTTTATTGAGCTTTGGGATTATTACAGTAGCTACCATTAAGTATTCTTATTAACATACTTGGTGTGAAATTCCATGTTTGTAAGAAGACACATATATCTTGTGTAGATCTGTGATCTTGAAGAAAGTCTTTTATATTCCACTTGTGTTCAAGGGTCTAGGTGCTGGTATTTTTGAGGTAATGCTAGCTTAACATTACCTGCAAATAGTATCTGTTTTATTTTCTGATTCCTAAGCTAGGAATCTTCCACTGAGATTTTTTTTTTGTGTTCTACTTGACATTGCACAGTTTTCCAGGTAAAATCACAACAGCAGCAACAAAACAACAAAAATACTTATAGACAGATTTCTTTTTTCCTTTTCCAGCTTTCATTGCCTTCCAAAATTAGATCTTTGTTCTTTCCAAACTGTTTATCATGCTGGAAAATTCTCTATGGCTTTCCTGGATGGCTCCAATATCTAAAGATATCCCTCACCTCTGGATTTATTACTGGGCCTCTCTGAGTGGGGTCAAAGGGCATACCAAGTCCTATATTCTGAATCTCCTCCTTCTCTTATGTGCTCCATAACTCTCCTTTGCTATTTATTGACATTTGAGACACTTGATCTATGACTGCCTCTCTTCCCCTTCCCCCACCTCTGTTTCTATTCCTTGGTTTCCAGGGACAGCAGGAATATATTATTTCAAGAGACAGAACAAGGCCAACTTATTTAGACTCTATAGGCAAATTATGGGTAGAATTTTGCATGGGTTGTGTTGTATCTCAGACTTAGGATTCAAAGTAATGCCAAACATTATTTAGGCACTAGAGTCAGAAATCTAAGACTAGAATCTGAGGTAAGTTGAAGATCCCCAAGAAGACCAATTCATGGTAGGAAGCTTGTCACAAATAGTAGAGAATAGCTTGCCACAAACAGTTAAGGCAGAGAAAGGACCACACTATGACAATGATATTTGGAAATGCTCACTCTGAATAAGAACAGGGTGCTGAAAAGATATAAAGGGATATGTGTGATACCTCTTCAGTAAGAATATTGCAAATGACAGCATCTAAAGGAACAAAAGGAAAAGAAAGAGAAAGAGGCAGAGGAGAGGGCAGGGAGGATGGTGGGAGGGAAGCTGGTAACATTAGTGGCAGAAATGTACACTGGTGAAGGGTTTTGTACATTGTATGACTCAAACTCAATGATGAACAACTTTGTTATTGTGAAAAAAAAAACAACTATTATGAACAACCTTGTAAACCATAGTGTTCAAATAAAATTATTTTTCAAATTGAAATATAAAAAAATCCCTACACCAATTCCTATCATTTTAACTCTGCCTGGTCAACATCAAATCAATAGTGTTGAGACAAATTCATCTCCCTTCACAATGAAGGGGCCATAACTGACCTTGGCTTATCCTGATTGGAAAGAACTGGAACTGAAGCCAGTATTATCTGTCTGTTTCTTCTCTGTCATGAAACGCCCCCCTCCCCCAATGTTTTAAGGACTATTTCCACAAAGAAATTAGACTGTATACAGAGCACAGTTTAGGAGATGCTTTGAAAGTAGACTAAAATAGGAAATGCCACTGTCCCCTCCACCCCGAAAATCAGCCTATTCATACTACCCAGAGGATAAGAAGACCTTATTGCTGGGGTGGGGGATGGTCTACTTGCAAATGCTGGTCAGCTGCCTTCTGGGCCAGCCAAGGACCTGGAGGAAGGGATTGCTGTGGACTCCTGCAGAGCGAAGTTTTGGTTTCTTTATTCTTATTCTAGAGCTACCTTTAATTTTCCAAACTGATTTGGAATTTTGGATTTAAAAAAAGCACCCATTTCTAAGCTCTACTCAGTTTCTGAGGTTTCTAAAGTTCCTTCAGAGGAGACTGCTAATATTGGAACTTTTTATTGGTGTAAGGAAAATGAGAAAAATAAGAGCAATGGCAAATCTTCTTAATAAAAATATTCAGATTTTTGTTCTGTTTAAAGTTCAGCCCTATACTTCAAGCTCATATTTTTAATGGTAAAATAACTGGAAAGATAGATTTTTTTCTAAATTCTTAATTGGTAAAAGAAAGAGGGAGAAAACCTGCTTTTTCTCTATTTATATTGGTAAATATGTTTACAGATATACAAAATATCTGCTTTGGATCAAAAGTTGTAAATCATAGAGCAAAGTTTTCCCCTAACAGTTGCTGTCATTTGGGGGTGGGGTTGTATGTTCTATTATTATCAGTTAGAGGCATCTCAATTCTACTTGAGAAACATAGACATTTTATCTTTGATTTCATGTAAATTAATTTATGTGACTTAGAGATTTGGGGTTTTTTTTGGCTGTAGAGACTAAGCTTAACACTCTGGAAATCAGTGTTGGCTTTTTAAAAGACTAGATTACAGGAACTAACTTAGAGAATTTAGATGTTTTGATACACAGAAATAAATTACTGATTGTGATCTATATTGATATTAATCACTTTTACTATTTGACCTAATAGAAAATATATATAATAATGTAGTTTAGTAAATTATTACGAGAAAAGACTCAGGTTTGGGTGTCCATTAGTTTCCAATTAATGATATCCTTCACTAGTAAATTAAATAATGTATATCAAAAAATCAAGTCATAATTACTTCTATATTATACAATATTAATAAATTTAGACTAAGTATTAATGCTTAGTAGGTTCTCATTCAGAAATCCTATGACTGATTCCTTTCCATTTGTATAAATAACAATATGAGATACCTGGATTCCACAGTCATTCACTGTTGTTAAAATAAAACTTCACTACCATGCACATCTCTAAGGCTCACCGTGGTTCTTTGTGACATACAGGGACTATCGGGAGCATTTGGGTCTTTATTTATTGGAACGGCATAATCTAATTATCTCTCATTAGAACAGAGCTGATTATTTCATTTATCTTTGTAAATGTGACAACAAAAGCTTCTCTTTAATTAAGCAGATCAGCAATTAGCTCTTGTTTTATAGAAGTTTTAAACATCCCTGTACTAATAGCAGGCAACATGATTTTATCAGAAGCCCCGAGAAGAATAGTAGCAGAGGACAGTTTGATTTAGAATCCCTTTTAAGTGAAAGCTATGTAGGCAAAGTGGCTCTCGAATGACAAAGGTCCAGAGAGAGCTAGCTAAACAGGAGTACACACTTGAGAGATGCTCAGGTTCTTTTCACCTCCATTATGAGCTAAGCAACAACTTCAATGTTTATTTGTAACAGTAATTTATTCTTTATTGATCAATTACAATATCTCAATGACTTTAGGTATATTTATTTTTAAGTATTGATTAAGACCCTGTGGTTTTTCAAAACTATTAATAATAGTATCTAATGCATGGTGTGTCTACCTTTGTAGAATCCACAATAGTTCTTAGAGGTAGGTATTATGAATGCATCTCTATTTTACAGATGAGCCAACTGAGAGAATTTAACTTACAGGCATGTTTATGACTAATATTTGATTTCGATACTCTACAAATTGTTTTCTTTACCACTTTTTCTTCTCCCTTTATCTCTGTCCCCTGCCATTTCATTGTCTCCCATATTTCATTCGTGTCTTTGTGGTATTCCATTGCAAGCACCAAGTACAGTGAGGATATGAAAGCAACATGTATGTAAGGACAGAAAATTGAATAAAGTTGTGGTATATATACTCAATGAAATACATTGGGATCAAAAGAAAACATGAAATCATGCAGTTCACTGTAATTTCGATGGAATTGGAGAATATAATGTTTCACAAAGTCAGAGGGAGAAGGAAAAATTCCAAATGATCTCACTCATCTGTGGTATACAGAGAAATAAGTCAAGGGTATCAAATGATGACAAACACAGGGCTATGGATTACAGAATTGATAATATCTAGTAATAGGGAGAATGTTAAGAGGGGAATGATAAATTGAACTGAGTGTTAATGAAATGGACTTTCCTTAAGGGGGATCATGCATGTTGCTTTATTCTTAATATAAAAGACATTTATTGAGATTTTGTTCTAAACTAGGCATTTTGCATACAATTATCTCCTAACCCATAAAATAATGCTAAGAAGAGTGCTGAATGTTTACTTTCTTATTTATATAACTGAGAAAACTGAAGTTTGAAGAATGATTTACTTAAGATACTTGCTAGTAAAGCAATTTCATCAAGTTAGATGTTTGTACCTAAAGCTTTTATTAAAATTATTTTTATTAAGACACTGAGTGTTACGAAGTCAATTCAGAAATACAGTGAGGAAGCACTTCTTTTGAATGAATGCTCATGAAGATCATAGATCACTGGAAGCCTCCAGAAATCTGTGATGATATGTAAAATAGTTAAGTTGCATGAGGTCATGAGGTACAATGCCTTCAGAATGGGGAAAGAGATCATAGCTAGCAGTGATGGAATGACCCTGTGTTTTTTTGGGGGGCAACATGAATCAGTGCTAGAGAAAGGCTACACTCCAGTGGGTCATTGGTGATATTTCATTACCTTGGGAGGAGGCCACAGCCACCCCACAGACTGTATGAAGGGAAGGTCTTAAACTTAGGAGGGGTCCCACAGATGCATAGATGCAAAGGATGAGAAAGAGACCTTTCAGACTGAAGGGTGAAATCCAACAGACTGAGGGATTGAGTTCAAATTAGTAAGAAGAAAACCCCAAAAGGCAGAGGAGAAAGACCCTGTACTAGAGGCCCAAGAGGTCTCACAGATCTAATGAGGGTATCTCCTTCTTAGATAAGTGGGGACCTTCCAAGGAAGGAGTCTCCAGAAATGAGGTATAGGAGTTATAGAGGAGTGAGGTAACATCAGACAAAAGATGGATTTAAGTGCAGAGACCTGAAAACAGTTAGGAAAGTGGACATGCTTAAAGGAGACCTCGATGATAGAGAGAAAGAGAGAGAAAGAGAGAGCGAGAGAGAGAGAAGTGAGGAGAGCAGGGAGAGAGAGAGAGAGGGAGAGAGAGAGAGAAGTGAGGAGAACAGACATGCATAAAGGAGACCTCGATGATAGACAGAGAGAAAGAGAGAAAGAGCGAGCAAGAGAGGAGAAGTGAAGAGAGAGAGAGAGAGAGAGAGAGAGAGAGAGAGAGAGAGAGAGAGAGAGAGAGAGAGAGAGAAGTTAGGAGAGCCAGTGTGTGGAGAATGAGGAGATTCCCCCTGGAAGGGAGAAGTGTGCTGGAGCCGGGTAGTACTAGAATGTCAAAACTGTAGGGCACTTTGAGGGGTGCTGGGTTTGGAGTGAGGGAAGGAAGATGAGGAGAGTTATCAGCAAGCCCGGCTAGGTACTGGCATTACGAACTGGCAGGTAGCCATTACTACACTAAAACCAGTCCAATAAGGCAACTTCAACTTCTTTCTCATGAGCGTCTGTAGCAGAGAACAGGAAATAAACACACAGGAGACAAAGGACTATCCAAGCTTTGGGGTCACCTGGGCAGCCATCTGTAAGCTTTCAGGCTCACTAATGTATACAATACAATATCCCCCCCCCTTGGGCTCCCAGCATGTGAATCATGGTTTCAAGGATTTTAAGGGCTGTTAATTATAAGAACATCAACATTCAGTGGGTACTTTAAAAGCAGGGACTGGATACTTCACATAGTCAATCAACGGGGGGGGGGGGGGCGCTACTTCAAATATACAGTTGTGACAGTTTTCTATTCTATTTTTGGGTATGTTACCCTCAACATCTAAAAGACCCTAAAACTGTTTTTGTTCTATCCTTTCTGGGACCATATGGGATGCAGGAGGATTTTACCGAAGTCTGTCCTAGGCTAGCACTGGCAAGGCAGACGTAGACACCTTACATCTTGCACCACTGCCTTGGGATTCATATTTTGTGTTGTGCATTCTTTCAAATGTATATACATTTTGCCAAATATGTAAGTTGTATCTACATTCATGCATATTAGTTTTCCCCACTTATGGTTGTTGTCTGCATGATTGAAGGGTCGCATTCACACAGGCTTGGCTGTAGTATGTGCTGGAGATCACACACTTAGTTGTGATACACTGGGTATTTTCTTAGTTTAACTGGACCCCATTTTGCATAGGAGGCTATGCTGAAGACAAAACCCAATGTTTCATGGATGGAAAGTAAGGTAGGTGTACATATGTGATGTTCTCCTTTTTGTTACATTTCTACAAAAGATGAAAATAGCGCAAAGTTTCTAGGGAGGCTGAATTAGAAAATTGAACTAATTACCAGTGGTCCCTCTAGATTAGAAGGTCATCAGGAGTGGATGAGGGTGGTAGGTATCTGTGGCCAATTGCTGAGATAGACAACTTATTATTTTTAATATAATTTTAATTTTAATCATAGTGGCTTACATATCGTTCACAGTAATATTTTAGGTACATATTCAATTGAATCAGGGGAATTCCCATCACCGAATTGTCCTCCCTCCACCTTCGTTCCCATCCTGTCTCCCATATCTTCCACCCTCACCCCGGGCTATTAGAATGCTTGGTCCCCTCTGTGTCTAGTTTACTACTTAGTGATATTATAACTATTTGGTTTTGGTACCTCCATTGTTTCCCCCTCTAATTGGGAGGTGGGACTAGATAGTTCAAGTTATGTGGTTTTGTTTGAGGAAGAGAAAAGTAATAAAATGGGGAAAAATCAAATAAGCCGATAATGGGTGGAGTCTTCCTAGAGGCTCTCATCCTTGGTTTGAGAGATGAAGGGGAAAAAGAAGGTGAAACACCACAACAGTACAAAAAGAAGTATCAAATAAAATATCCAGTGAGCACTACAGCAATAAAGATAAGCACCACATACTTGCCATGGTCTTGAAATAAAAACCATTACAGAGCGAAAAAGAAGAGAAAAGAAGAAAGAAAAAGTAAATATATAAATAATAATGGAGACAACAACTTCAATATCCACACCAAAACAAATAAATCGACAAAAACTAGGAAAAAAAGAGATTATTTTGTGCTTTTGTCTCTTTCTTTTTCTTTTTCTTTTTTTTCCCCTCCTGCATAGGCACAGTATATATTGGGGTCATTCAAAAAGGAATTCCCTTGGCCTAGAAGATACAGGATTTCTCCACCATTGGAGTATATTGTCATGGGATTAACTATAGACTCCTTTCAAGTTCATTTACTCTCCCCTTGATGCTTTTGTGGTGTACGGAAGACCTCTGCTCCGTTCTGGGTGATAAAATCAGACCTCTGTATCTAGAGATCTCGGTCTCTGCACAGGTCAAAGAATAGAGCTTATGATGAAGTTGTTCTTTGTGATTCTAGAAGTTCTGTTTCCTCAGTGTCATTTTAATCTGTCTTCTGTGGTTGGTGGTCTTGATCCTTGCGCTGAACTTAGGATGGAGCCTGGAATAGCAGATAGACAACTTATTATCCCAATCAGAGACCTAGTGTTATCCTAGAACACTTTTTAAAGAAAACATACTGGAGTAAGGCACAGGATGTGTTCTAAAAATTGTTGATATGTTTATTTAAATGTGTAATCAATAGTATTAGCTACAAGCATAATGATGTGTGATAGCCTCTAGAACCTATATAACTGGAAAGTATTCTTTTATATTTTTTCAGAAGGGAATAGTTTTGCCCTCACTAAGTGGTACTCAGAAGCTACTGTTAGTCTTCTGGGCACCATTTAGTACAGGAAATTGAACCAGTCCTCTAGCGTGCAAACCATTTCCTACAATCTTTTGAGCTATTACTTTAGCCTTGATACCTACATTTATTTGTTTGTTCATGCCTGAATATTCTCAGGGCTTACTTTTGGTTCTGATCTAAGGGCTCACTCAAAATGGGGTCAGGTAGCCATATAAGGTACCAGGGATGAAACCTGGTACTTATAAGTACTATATATATATATATATATATATATATATATATATATATATATATATAGTACTTACAAGTACCCTTACAAGTATATAGTACTTGTAAGGCAAGTACTATACTCATCCTGCTCTCCAGCCCTTTGATTCCCACATTTTTATTTCCACATTTTCAAGGAGAAAAGTGTCATTTGTATATATATGGTAAGTTGATTGAGGGAAGTGCAAAGAGAAAGCTAGTGATGAAGTTGAAATGAACAAAATTAAGAATATATGACCCTTAAATGAATAGCATCATAAAGCTCAAAGGATTAGCACTTGAAAGCTTAGAGGCCAATTCATGGTTTAAATATTGCTGATAAAATTTTGATCATGAACCATCGTCAGTCTTGTCCCAGAAGTTCAAGTCCTTATGGAATTTTCATAGCATTAGAATGAATGACAGTAGTTCAAATGAGGCCACACAAGGTGCTAAAAAGGTTCTCTGATGCTTGTTGAGCATAGAAGGATTTATTGTCTTGACAATTTTTCACTTGTACTCAGTCGATTTGGGGGACAGAATCATGATAGGAAGGACCTCATGAGTATGCTAATTTTAAAGCTCTATAAAAACAATCCTCTCTCATTTCTGAAAGTCCATGTCAGAGCAAATTACAAAAAGCTTTGGTTTTTGTCCCTTTCAGCTTCAAAACATAATGGTTTGTTAATCAGGATTATGAAACCCAATAAACTTGTAAGAAGAGAAGTTTTGGGTTTGAGCAATAGCACCACAGCTGGAGTGCTTTTGCACACTGATGACCTGGGTTCAATCCCTACCATTCTATCCGGTTCCTTGAATGCCACTAGGTATAATTCGTGAGTGCAGAACCATAATGTGGCACAACACAAAAGGAGGAAGAAAAGTTCTCTATATATTTATACCAAAATTTGCTCTCAAAGATGGGACCCACTTCTATTATTAACCCCCAAATATAAAAACATTAATTCAAAAAGATTTGTATACACCTATGTTCATTGCAATAAATTGCATACTTATGTACAATAAGCAGGAGCAACTTAATGCCAAAAATAGATGGATAGATAAATAAGTTATGGTGTTTATATATGATGGAACACCATACAGTCAGAAGGAACAAGCCTCATGCCTTTTGCTACAGTTTAGATAAAATTGGAGGGTATAATAATGAGTGAAGTAAGACATAGTTAAAAGGACAAATAATCTTCATTTTTGGTATACAAGAAGTAAGTCAAGCATATGGTCCATATCAATCAATAATAAATCTTGGACACTGGGCTCTATACCTAGAGGCTGGAGGAGAAGGGGTGAGAAGATAATTACATTGGCTGGCACTCTCAGAAGAACATAGGTGATGAGGCTGGAACACATTGGTGGTGGCCAAGGGAAGAAACAGTATGCACCAAAACTATAAATATCAATCAACAAATGATGGGGAAATTAATAAAGGAAGGTAAAGAAGAGCAAAATGTGCCACAGGGACAGTGGTAGAGGGTTATTGATTTTTTGGTCACAACTGTGTGTAGTAACTTTATAAATCAATGTCATAAAAATAAATACCAATGTAATCCAATGACCTAAACTGTAAAAAAAAAGTTGGTTTTTTTTGTTTATTTGTTTATTTTGGGCCACACCCAGTGACACTCAGGGTTTACTCCTGGCTATGCACTCAAAAATCGCTCCAGGCTTCGGTGACCATATGGGACGCCAGGGGATCGAACTGCGGTCCGTCCTAGGGTAGGGCATGCAAGTCAGATGCCTTATGGCTTGTGCCACCACTCTGACCACATAAAATTGTAATTAATTTTTATTAAGTCACTGTGATTAACTGAGTCGTAGTTGTATTTCAGGCATACAATTTTCCAATACCAAATCATGCCACCAGTGTTAACTTCCCTCCACCAATGTCTCAGGTTTCCTCCTGCCTCACATATCCTCATCAGTTATCTTGATAGGCACATTTTTAAGTTTACTTGTGGGTCAGCACTCATGCTTTCAGTATGTGGACTCTGGTTTAAATATATACACACATACCACACCTCTAACTCACCAATGTGACGGAAGTCCCTAAATTCTGGTCATATTACCTCTCTCCAGCTTCTTCTTCTCCCTACACTTCTTTCTTTTATTGTCCTATAATTTCTATACTTTTATAGAATTTCTATCATTTGAGACCAAGGGCTATATAGGTATCTCCTCTTGATACTTCTCATTCTCTAATTCTCTTATATTATATATAACAGGTAACTGAGAGAATCCAGTATTTATCCTTCTTCTGACTTACTTCACATAACATAATATTCTCTAATTACTCCAAGTTGCAGCAAATTGTATATATAGTATACATATTCAAGTTATAGCAAATTATATATACATATATATTACTATATATGTATATGTACACATAAATAAGGAAAATATGGGAAACATGGGCAAAACATGGAGTGTAACTTTAATGGTCAGGTTACAAAATAGTAAAATTTCACATTCTGATAAGGCAAGGTGCCATGTTAGTGGGCACCTGTTGTGTTTTTGTTGTAATATTGTTTTTGCCTGTCATCCCACCTGGATCTTCCAGGTGGGGTGATTAAGGAAAGAAATAAATAGCTTGTTGGGGAGGCATAAGGGGCTCTTTTGCCAGAACTGATGGCTTGTTCGGTTTGCTTTTTGGAGCTGGCTGCAACTGACAAAAAACTCTCTTTGCTGAACCTTGGTCCCCTAATCTTTTGCATTTGTTGATTATTTACTCCGGATATTATTACCAAGATCTCCCCCAAAGGGGGGGACAGAAGAATGGGATTTAATTTATCTTTCTGGGAGTTATTTTTGGACTTGCAGACCATCAGCAAGGGATTTCACCTCCCCACACAGGCACCCATACAGCAAGGAAATGAGAATGGTCTACTCAAGGAACATGAATCTTCAAAGTAGATGCAGAGAGTAACTTAACTTTTCCTGCAACCTCTTGAGGAGCTTGAAAATAGATTTTTCTTAAGTTAGCCTTCAGATGAGACCACCTTTTATACTTTTATTGTAGTCTTGTGATTCCAGCTGAGAACCCAGTACAACCTCAGTTGTATTTTTGACTAAAACGCTTGATTGAAAAACTGTGAAATAATGTACTTTATTTCAAGACACAAACTTTTGGAGTAATTTTTGAACTACACAAGGTACATAATAGCATACACCCTGGGGCCAAATTGTTTCTTATTCAAGAGAAAATATATTCTTGTCTGGATTTAAACCAACAGTCAACTTTTTCTTTCTACTTGAAGGAAGCTTTTTTTGTTAACTGATTAGGGTATTTTTTAGACTAAGTTGTTCTGGCATTAAGTTTTAATAAAAACCAAGTACCTCTTGCATTGCTTAAGAAATTATGTTTCACTTGATGTTTTCTGACCTTACACTTGGGCAGAGGAATAATAGAGTATTTTACACAGGAATGAATTGTGATGTCATAGATGAATGTGTGGGAGCAAATAAATCAAGAGTGATCCCTTGGGACCAGGAGGCCTGCCTAGCTCAGAGCAGTGCTCTTTAGACCTCTTTATGCTAATAAAATAGAGATTTCTCTCTGAAGGGCTCTGCCTTTGCAAACGACACTCATAATAAACTTGATGCAGTGTTGTAGTGATAGACTGTTTACCTGCTGGTAATTGGTAATTTGTCCAGTGTAAAGGAGCTAATGGCTTATCTTTCCTCTTTGGAAAAGTAGGAGATGGGATTTTACCCAAATAAAGTGCATTTGTACATTTGTATGTAGAAGGCCTTTCTATACTGATGAAGATCTGTATGATTATATATTTCGAAGCCCTCTCCTCTCTTCATCCCTCCCTTCTCCTTCCTTCTCCACCTCTCCCTTCCCCACCCATCCTTTCCTCTCTTCACCCCTCTTTTATTCTCCCCTCTCCTCTTTTCCCTTCCTCTCCCCACCCCTTCTTTCCTCTGTCCTTCCCTCCATACCCTTTCCTCTCCTCTACTCCATTCTCCTCTCTTGTCTTCTCCCTTTCCCTCCTCTCTTCATCCCTCTCCTCCTTTCCTACCTATCCTCTACCTTCTTCTTCCCTCTCTTCCCTTCCTCTCCTCTCCCTTCTCTTTCCATCATATCTACCTTCCTATCCTCCTCCCCTCTTTTCTCCTCTCCTCCCATTCTTTCTTCCTATTCCCTCTTCCCTATCTCCTCCCTCTGCTCACTTACCCTCTCCTACCCCCTTTCTTTTCCTCCCCTCTTCTTTCCCTTCTTTTCTTTGCTTCTGGCTCTGCACCAGGATTACTCGTGGTGGTTCCAGAGAAAATTATGGAGAGCAGGTAGTCAGAGGAGAATTTACGGCATGCAAAGCAAAAGTTTACCTGCTGTACTATCATTATGGTCACTCATTTCTGAATTTCTACAGAATTTTCTGATTCACTGGAAAAGAACTTTGTTAGTTGACTGTCTTGATAAAGGAACAATAAAGAAGCATGAAAATGGCAAAGAATTGGAGCTGGCGACATGGTATATCATCTAAAATATTTGTCTTGGTGCCAGAGAGATAGCATAGTGGTAGGAAATTTGCCTTGCACGCAGCTGATTCAGGATGGACGGTGGTCCGAATCCAGCATCAACATTAATAAGAAATATAGGACCGGGGAGAGAGCACAAACATTGATAGCTGGGTTTTAGGCATATAATATTTCCACACCAACCTACCACCAATGTCAACTCCCATTAATAGCATTTCTATATTCCACCATTCTCACCCCTTACAGACACCCTTCTACTTATTGCCTACCACCTTAACAGACACTTATAAAGTTCAGTGGTGGACAACTGCATCATTGCATCAGTGGAATTTCTATAGAAAAATATAATCACTGAGTCATAGACTGGTTTATTGTCTTGAGAGGAGCACTAAATTTTGTTACGTGTAGCTGGAGCCGAGATATTGCTGGAGCCAAGATATTGCAAATATAGAAAGAGTATGACTAAAGACCCAGGTTAGAAAAGTGCTGTGTGGGAAAATGTACAACTTAAAGAGATGATGAAATATTCTTTTTGGCAGAAGTGAAAGGGAGTTGACAGAGGTTCTTACAAGGTAAATTGAGGGAAGATTATGAATGGCCTTAAATGTCTCACTAAGTACAGACAATCTCCCTGCTTTGCAGAATCTCTCTTTCATAAAGATCTGTACTGCTCTCAAAATGCAAATTACTGAAATCTTCTTTACTTAGCAAAGCAAGACTCTTTCAGTGCATAAACTTTGCCCTGGCATTAAATAAAACACTCTTGGAAATTTCATCATCTTATTATTTTTTTTTTTTTGCTTTTTCAACATACTTGTGTGTGATCTAGTTAGTAGTGGGAAGAGGTGTCGACACATTCATATTTTTGCTTGACTAACAAAACTAATATTTTGCTTAAGTGACTTACTAATGTTGTTCTTGCTTTCTCAAGTGGAAGATAGTATTTTTTTATTCTTCTGACATACTACAGAGTTTCCCTCTACTTTATGGATTAACCACCTGCTGAAAATTTGTTTATCTGTTTCATATGTACGAACATATCTTTTATCCTTTGAAACCCAATTCAGATGCCACCACTGTACAAATCTTGCTATCACCCTATCCTTGTGATTTCTTTTACATACGTGCATCTTTTCTTTTCTGTATGTACTACATACTTGTGAACTGAAATTTGGTCCACACTGTCTTCTCCATGTTTCATAAGGGTAGGTGCTTTTTTTCCCCTACTCTATAAAGACTAGGAACATCTTAAATATAAAATCCATGCCTCTGATATCTTAGTCATATACTCTGGAGATATTGCAGGTCATATAACATATATATTGTTTTAATAAAAGTTATTTCTTTCGAATATACAAAGATATTGACTGGATTTTGTTTTTAGTTTTCTGTCTGCAACTCAAGTACCTGAAATGAAGTTAAGTACATAACATAAAAAAAATATGGCATGTTATATTTATGCAGGGCTCTTTTTATTTCACTGGATGACTTATTTCTCTCCTCAGTTATCCCTGTTCTTAAACACTTATTTTTCCCAAAATGTTTTCTAGCCTAGCTTTTATGATTTTTTGTATGTTAGTATATGTATATCTAAACAATTTGAAAAATAATGTTGAACTATGTTTTCTTTTTAGTTTTCTGTTTTGGATTTGTTTTATCCATGTTTTAAAACTCCAGCTTTCTATTTCAGTAGAATATTCCATCCTCTATGTTTTTCCCTCTTCTTCATTTCCTTACAAATGAACACTAAGGTGCTGCATCTCTGAGATTATCATGATCTAGAACAGTGTGCTCCATGAGAATTCCAAAGAGAATTATATTGCAAGTCACAGATATAATTAAATATTTTCCATATTTACGTTACAAAATAAAAAGAAACAACATGTGAACTTAGCTTCAATAATATATTTTGACCCAAAACTTTGAAAAATAACCTAGGATCAAAGATTCCATATTACTCAGAAATTCCATTTCTTGCTATCTACCCCAGGGACTTAAAAATTCTATACAGAAAAGATACTTGCACATCAATAGCCAAAATATGTAAAAGATACAAGTTCCCAAGAATAGGTGACTGAAAAAATATGGTACACATACATATTGAAATACTACTTTGCTTTAAGAAAAGATTTATTCAATTTGCTGCTGTGTGAATAGATAAGGAGTGTCCCATGCTAAGAGAAGTAATCAGAAAGAGAGAGACAGACCAAGAATGATCTCTCTCAAATGTGGAATATAAAATAAATTAAGGGAATATCAAGTGTCAAAAGCAACAGAAAGCTTACCACAAGGAGTGGAGGATGAGCAGTATAGGGAGGTGCAGGATACTAGGACAATGAAAGATACTAGGGAAGCAGACACATTAGTGAAAGGTATGGTGCTTGAATGTCTTGTCCACATTTATTTTTCTTTTCCTTTCTTTCTCTCTTCTTTCTTCTTTTCTTTTGCCTTTTTTTTTTTTTTTTTTTTTGCTTTTTGGGCCATACCCAGTGATGCTCAGCGGTTACTCCTGGCTAGGAGCTCAGAAATCGCTCCTGGCTTGGGGTTCAATATGGGACGCCAGGGATTGAACCAGGTCTCTCTTGCTTGCAAGTCAAATGCCCCACTGTGCTATTGCTCTGGCCCCTGTTTCTCTTTTCTTATAATTTATTTTATAGATTCTATTTTTTTTACCAATCTAAAATTATTTTGTAAGACAATACATGTTTTAGACATAGTATCATAGCTCTTAAAAAATGTGGGCTGGAAGAGATAGTATAGTAGATAAGGTGTTTGCCTTGCATGTACAGTACTGACCCATTTTTAATCCCTGGCAATTCATATGATTTCCTGAGCCCAGTCAGGAGTGATCCCTGAATGCAGAGCCAGGAGTAGGTCTGAGAACTGTCAGGTGTCCACTAAAAAATCAAATATAATATATGCTATCACACCATACCTATATACAAGTACCAGAATTTCTTAGTCATAGTCCATTGGAACCCTTCCACTCTTTCAAACCTGTTTCCATTACTTCTTTGTTAACCTTAGTTCCATGGGAAAAGACCAGGGGTTTGTTTTCATTCAGTTTTATCTGTTTCATATTTCATTTTGTTATAATCTGAACAGGCATGAGGTAATTATGTAGTTGTTTTTTTCCTTCTGGCTTATTTTGCTTTTCATGCCATCCTCAACTGCGTATGTAACAAATGGCACATTTTTTTATTGTTAGGAAATATAAGTACCATATCTAACTTATTGTACTACTGGAGCTTCATGAAATATTGAAGCTTACTGATATACCTAGTGAATTACAGTTTGGTTGCTTCCAACTTTTGACAATTATGACTTTAAACATCTGTTTTAGGTTTTTGTGTGAATATTAGTCTTTAACTTGTTCAAGAAAATTCCAAGGAGCACAATTTCTGAAAACTATAAAAAGGTTTTTTTAAGAATCTTCCAAACTGTCTTTCAAAGCGATTGATATTTAAAAATATGAAGAATTTAGGCATCATGTTTTGAAATACTGTTAATAATCATATTTAACATAAAGTGTTCTTAACTATACCTATATTTCCCCCTCCTTATATCTCTCATTCCATACCCTACAGATCAATAAGATAGGTCGATTCTCAGGTTCTGCTGTCTTTGACCATTTTGTATTCCCTTTGACCAAGTTTCTTTATATTTTTTCTTCATAAACCCCATAACGAGAGAGATCATTTTGTGTCTGTCCCTTTCTTGTTGACTTACTTCACTCAACATAATACATTCCAAATCCATCCACATAGCAGCAGTGCATAATGTCTTTTCTAATAGATAACTAGTTTTCCATTGTGTGTGTATATATATGTATATATATACATATATATGTATCTTATTCAGTCATTTTTTGGGACACAAGGGTTGCTTCTATATTTTGACTATTATGAGTATTGCTACAATGAATATAGGTGCATATCTATATTTTTGAGAGATTTTGAACCATTGGTTTATATGTCCAGAATTGCTAGATATGGAAACTTAATTCAATGTTTTATTCTGTTTTGTTGTATTTTGGGGACCATACCAAGAGGTGCTCAAGGCTTACAGATCTTTGTTTATGAATTGCAGCTCTTTGCTAAGAAATTACTCCTGGTGGTGCTTGGTTATATGAGGTTCTGGGATAGAACCCGAGACTATTATTTATAAGGCAAACTCCAGACCAGCTGTACTATCACATCAGCCCCAAATTTACTTTTTTGAGAAGTGTCACTATTGTTTTCCGAAAATTATTAAAGTAGCCAACAGTCACACCAACAGTGAATATGGCTTTTCTTTCCCATATCTATGAAAACACAGGTTGATATTTGTTCTTTTTGGTATGTCAGTCTCATTGGTATGAAAGATAATACCTCATTTTCATTTTCTTACAGAGCTTTCTCTTACATTTATGTAATAACCTTCTACATGTCTTTTTGTTTTGTTTTGTTCTTGGGTCACACCCAGCAGCACTCAGAGGTTACTCATGGCTCTGCACTCAGGCTTGGGGGACTATATGGACATGTGTTTTTGACTTCTTATAACATCTGAATTTCTTTTTCATTTTGATTTCCCTTCTGACATATATTGTTGAGTATTTTCCTTATGCTTTGATACATTCCATATCTTATATACATGTTGACATGTATGTTGAGGCATTTGTCTCATTTTAAAAGTAGAAGCTCAATGTGGCAGTATTTGGGGCATTAATTTTGACTTGGAGGTCACCAGAACATATCTAGTGATACTATTGCCACTAGGGCCAAACCTGTGATTCTGGAAAGGAGTAGAAAGTGAAATTAAATTTATAGCTTTGCACATGCTAGTCTTTTTTTTTTTATCATTTGAGTTGCTCTCCAAGCAGGACCCAATTTTTAATTGGGTTGTTTGTTTACTAATTAATAATTTTCTATATTTTACAAGTCATTTACAAAATATTTTTGTAATTAGTTTCTCCCAGTTTGTGACTCATTTCCTATACTCTATATTGTGTTTCAGATATTTTAAATATTGATGAGGCTTAGTTTAATGATTTCATTCAGAGATCATGTATTTGGTGATGGACTCCCAAAGACATCAATATACCCAAGGATATTTAGGTTTCTCTTAGATTATTTTTCAGGTATTTTAAATTTTCATATTGTACATTTAAGTACATGATTCTTTTTTAGGTTAGTTTTGGTGAAGAGTAGATCTTCATCCAGATGGTATTGCAAATGGATGTCTACTTGAACCACCACCATTTTTAAGGAGGCTCTCTTTGATGCATTTTTTGGTCTTTAATAAAGACCAGTTGACTATGTATAGTCAGAGTTAAAAATGTTATCCTAAACTATCGATTCTTTTACAGTAATTTTACATTAATCTGCTTAAGATATATAGAATTCTTGAAGTGAGTAGTGTCAGTTTATAAATAAATTCTTCTCCTTGAATGTGCTTGGTTTTATGGACACTTTTACCTCTCCAAATAAACTTTACTTAGTTATTTTTATAACCCATATATATTTCATATTCAAAATAGTATTTAGATATGTTCCCTTTTTCATTTTTCTGTTAAAACTTATGTGAGATAAAGGTTATTTTCTTTGCAAATAAGCCATGTCAGTTCTTTTTATATGAGAGGGTAAGTGGTAAAAGAAAACTTCTGATGACTTATTTTAAATTCTTTATTAATATTTCCCTATGTTTTATATATTTTTGAGGGGGTTACACCCAGTGGTGCTTCAGGGTTATCCTGGCTCTGTGCTCAGAAATTGCTCCTGGCAGGCGAGGGGGAACCATATGGGATGCTGGAAATCGAACCACTGTCTGTCCTGGGTTGGCCACGTGCAAAGCAAATGCCCTACCACTGTGCTATTTCTCAGGCCCTATATTCCCTATTAATGTTGATTTTAAAATTTAATTATTCTATCCAAAATGACAAATTTTCAAGTGTTTTCTAACATTACTTTTGTATTTCCTTTATTGTTTTTGAATTTCATTATTTTCCTTTCTCCATATTGACAGCTTGATTGTGTTTTAAATGAACTGGTGTGGCGGGGGGAAGGATTTCCTAAGAACCCTTTACTCTTTCATTGTTGTTTTTATATATTTATTTGTTTTTTTAATTTGTTTTTTAATTCTATTTTTATCATTTCTTCTTTTACTGGATTATTCTGTAAAAATGTTTTATTGGAGACAAAAATACAATGCATGTGATAGCCATCTTCAGAAATGGTTGAGAGTTTTGATGACTTACATGATCAAACTGTGAATTTTTAAAATTGCACTACTAAAAGTTTTTTTATTACTATTAACTATAAAGCTTATGTACCTATAAATATATTTTATTAATGTCCAATCATAATGGGGAGTTAGTGCACAAACCTGAGGTTGTGTTGCTGCTCGATCTGTGATTCCAGGATAATCTGGGCACTAGTTTTACTCAGAGGTTTCCAAGGTTGCATCTGTTGAAGCTTCCAAGACCATGTAGTTCTCTGGACTGACATATACTCTGACCACTAAATTCTCCTGTGACTTCAAATGTGTTCATAATTTTATTTAATCTTTGATTTAGCATTTCTTGGAGGAAATTGTTTATCTAATTTTCCCTGTGATTTTTTCAACTTTTTTTTTTTTACTATTCTGAGTCTTTATTAGTAAGCATTTCCTTGTAAATAGTCTTAATTCTTCTTATATCTTTTTGTTATTATTTACAATAATTTACAATTATTACAATATTTACAATTATTATCTTTGTTCTTGAGCGATTTTTCACTACAGATTTTCTTGATTTTACTTTCAAAACTAGCTGTTTAGCTATATTTTGTTTTATTCATGTTTAGTATGATTGTTTATTTTTCATTTTTGTCACTTGTGTTTTAAAATATATTTTTATACATTTTAAATTCAACTTATACATTTTATTGGTAAATCATTTACATTTATAAATAACCACCGACTTAAAATGTTTGGCTTTTGTTTTCTATATTTTTGTCTTTTTTTTATTTTCTATGTCCACATTTTAAAGCCAATTTTTATCACTCAGTGCATTAATTGAATTTTATTTTGTTGGTTTTAGAAATGCAACCAACTCTTACATGGGGCTGTTTATCCTAGGGAGTATATATTTTTGGAAACATTCAAATTGATTTTTTCTTTTGCTTCCTATTTCCTATGGTCTTTCTTATAGCTCTTAAATTATTTATAAATTTTTACTTCTAAGATGGTGGAGATACTCCCAGAGATAATCAGTGAATCCAGCCAGCAGTTCCATGTGAGGTCCCAAAAATGCAGTGCTGCAAAAACCCAGTGGTATCTGCAACCACCTGAGTCACCCTGTTTATATTTGGTTGTCTCAAGAGCCTTTAGAACTTCATCCTGTGGCTTTTGGAGGGACTCAATTTGCTGTATTAGCAAGGTCATTTAGCTGGGTTTGAACCAAGTTTAGGCTACATGCATAATCTTGTATATGTATTTATACATATACTTTATACCCTACTCTGACCATGTATATTTTAACTACTTTCTTCTGGTATAAATTAGTCCATTAATTGGTTTCCTTTTTTCTTCTTTCTTGTCTTATTTATATTTTGACTCATTTTTATAATCTGAAAATATAAAGAATGTGATCGATTATATCCTTTTAGAATATGTGCATATGCCCAAGACTTAGACTGGATTTTGTGAGTGAACTGGTGGGTAAACTTTAAGGAGAAGATCCTTAAGTGTTGCCATTTGAATTTCTCTACTCATGTTCTGGATTCTGGCATTACTTCTACTCTTAGTAGAAAACGGTGGTGAAATTAGAAATATATGGCTTTGGTTGATACTTGGCAAAGTCTTTCTGTTTTTTCACTTTTAAAAAGAAGCTATATGGAATGGAGGAGATAAATTACTTAACAGATAGGGGCCTACATGTTGCATCTGAAGGGATCTGAATTTGATCCTGAGAACTGTAAATCCCTTCATACCATCTATACCCTCCCTTGCTCTGCTTTGCCCAAGCACTCCTGGATGTGACCTGATTGCCCTAGTGGTCCATCAACACATCTGGGTCAATAAATATTACATTTCCAGGTCTGAGCATTGAAGGATCTATTTTTTTAAAATTGACTTTATTTATACAGCATTCATCACATAATTTACATAGTTGACCATAATATATTTGCTTCCAGATACGTGAAACTAAAGTTACTAAAGTTTTAAAAAAAAGAAACAGGATGAAATTATAGCACAGCAGGTAGGAAGTTTGCCTTGCATATGGCCAACCAGGTTCAATCTCAGGCATCCCATATGGTCCCCTAAGCCTATCAGATATGATTTCTGAGTGAAGAGCCAGGAGTAATCCCTGCACACCACAGGGTGTGGTTCCATCAACAAACAAACAAACAAACAAAAAGAATATTAAAAAATTAAAAAGAAAAAGGAAAAGAAGAAAGAATTTTTTAAAAGTACAGAGAAAAGAAAATTTGTGAAAATTATTATTATCCTAAATAAGGTCATTGAGTCATTGGCAAAAGTTTTAGTAAGTTTTTGTTACTAGCTGATCATTCGGTTATTTCAGAAATCTCTAAATATTAAGTAATTCTGTACATTGGCATCTAAATCTGTGTGTTCCAATGGGGAGGACAGCATCAAAAAATAAAGTTGTCTAAGAATTCACTCATTATTCATTCATAAATTCATTACTGATACTGCAGTTTTTTATATGGCATGTTCTCAGCTCTCAGATGTCCCTGAAGTAGGAGAATGCAGAGAAAGGGTGAGAAAGGGTTCTGCAGTCACTCAGAAAAGGCCCTTGTGATATCAGCCCAAATACCAGCATACCTGGAGTTTGACCAGACTGCAATTGCTGCAGAGAATTTTAGAGGAGTGGTGAAGTGAGGTCATAGGCAATGCAATGATTATGGGTGATGGATGCAACAGGTGTGATTTTGGCAGGGCAGGATTTGGCTGTCCCTCTCATCTCAATATTGCCAGCTTTTGCTCTCTAGTAACAAAACAATTTTATAAACTGTTGTTTATATTGTTTATACTATTCTATTTTTCCCATAAATATTCCAATACTTTAGGTTGCAATCGCATATGGTTCATTACATTACATTTATTACAAACAATGTGTTTATTACATTAATTGGATGGAGTTATGAGTATAAGAAAATTTTCAAAGCCTAACACAAAGAAATAATTTGCTAATGGTAAAAATTTAGGACAAGTACTTGATACTGATTTTATGTATACATAAGACTTTTTCATTGTCCTTCTACTAAAGTCATCTATTTGCCACCTCTGTGTAAGGACAACAGACCTGCACTAGTTTGTTTTAAGTGAAGGTCCAGGTAGTTAGCAATCTCCAGTTACTTCTCCTTTCTTTGAACTGCTTAATGGATATAAAAGCTCAACTTTACAAGAGGTAAGTTGTCATTCCTTGCCTACTTAATGATTTTTTTTATCCAAAATGTCTCCTTTGTATCTTCATGACAATAAAATAGGAAAAATGGATTTTTTTAAAAAGTAATTATGCAATTGAACCTGTGATAAATCTACTTAATAGGCAAAAATTATCCACTTTGGCTGCCTCCACAGACCAAATGCACAAAGTAATTCACAACTCATTTGCTGAGTTCAATATTATCTCCTAATATGGGAATTTAAGTGAGACCAACTTAAAATAAGCTGTGTGATTTTTCCATGGAAGATAGGTCTCAGGATTATCAGAAAAAAGTTTTTCCTTTAGATTTCTTTACATGGAATCACAAAACACAAAGAGATCTAGTCCTCTGGGTGTGATTTCTCTAGTCTTTGAGAATTTTGTAATGACTTAAAAGACATTGCCACTAAATCCTGTCACACATACAAATAGGGAGGGTTTTGACATATAATCTTATGATCTAATATATAAGTGAATTACCAAACTCTCTCAAACAAGCAAGCTTCCATTCAAAACGGATGCCTTTAACGTGAATGTGACCACCAATTCATTGGTAAAAAGTAGGTTACTATTGTTATCCTTTTATATATAATAGAGGATAATTGTTATCCTTTTATGTATAACAGTTTACCTATTGACAAATCAATAGACGTCAATATGCCAGAGAAAATAGATAGACAAAGAGTCCAAGGAACTTCACCATTGAGACAGGAATAATTTCCTAACCAAAATTACATTATAGCTGTCTGGACCACCAATTCATTGTTCAGTTAATATAACCTTATGTCCAAAACATTAAACATATTTTTATTATAATATATTAACATGATGTAGCCAAGATTTAGAGGATGGGCTTTTAAGTTAAACATTTGAGGATTTTCTCTCATTCTTTATGCAGCGTGTTAATGTTCTCAAAAAGAGTCTGAGATATCTTTACACAAACAAGATGTAAATATGGATCAACTCCTTGGGAGAAGGAAGGAATGCAGGAGTGGGCAAAAAACAAAGTTTAGTTACCAACAACCTTTACTAAAATGTGAATAATTCTGGATATAATATAGTTCTGACTTCAGCATTGACAGGAATTGTTTGAGTCTAGATGGCACATTAATTATACTTTTGGTTTGTCATGGGAACAATGTTCTTCTAGAAAAAGGATGACTGGCAACTCTCAGCAACTAAAAAAAATTAAATTAAATTAAAAAAAAATAAAGTTTTATTGCTCATCAGAAGATGGACAATCTGTGTGATATATCATGCAATCAGCTTCATCATGTGCTAAGAGAATCTTCAAATGTACCAAGTTCCTGGAAGCTTCGGAATGCTTTTAGTAAAATGGGGATAAAGCCATGCATGGTGTTTTGATTGTCATATGAATTAAATAATTATTTCCTATTGTGGTTGGAGAGACAGTACAGTTGGTTTTTGCCTTTTCCACAGCAGACTCTAATTTGATCCCTGCCACTCAATATGGTCGCCCAAAACCTGCCAGACATGATAGTGCAGAGCCAGACGTCACCCCAAAATAAAAAAAAAATCCTGCTAATAAATTTCAAACACAAAACATTTAGTGAAGAGACTTTCATAGTGATATGCATTAATGGTGGTGATGATCAAGATCATGTGTTAAAATCTCTGCTCTGAGTATTAAGATATTAATGTGCTCCTTGCTGCCAAGAGTTCATATTTGAACTATGTTTTCTATTAGTTATAGCAAATATTTGTTTTATAATCAATAAGCTATAAATCAAATGATGTAAAATTTTTTTCTTAAAAGAAATATAGTAGACTGATATTTTATATGCAATTATCAAATGCATGGCACTTAATTTCTGCTATTTTGTAATGCAAACAGAGCAAGAATATCCCAGGTTGTCATGGTTTCAGAGAAGGGATGATGAAATGGTGTTAAAGCTTTTTTAGTTCCAAAAGCCACAACATAAATACATTAAAAAAAGATTTAGGAGTCTCAATGAAAAGTAGGTTTTAATTTGTTCCAGCCTCATAAAAATTAAGATTCTAAGAGGCAGAGGTAACAGAGTATAGATGCCGATGAACACTGGAGAACGGTGCATGTTCAGTGAGTCCCCTATGACATGATTTGGGAGTGCCAACTAGATATGAGCGTCATCATTGAGTTTGCGTAGAACCTTTCTTCTTTTTTATTATTTAAAGATCATGTATTACATAGTTGCTCATAATCCATTTGTTTTAAGACCAATCCACAACTGATGTAAAATTTTCTCCACAAATATCCCTAGATTCCCACCCATTCCCATTTCTAAGCCAACTTCATTGGCCAGTACATAATATATTTATATTGTTAGTTTATTGGTGAGTGCTAATAAAAATTATTTTTAAGTAGAACAATAAGAAAATTTGTGAAAATTAAAGTATCTTGCGGTGAGGTCATTAAATCATTGTCAGAAAGTTTGCTAAACAATTTATTACTAGTTGATTTTCTTTTTTCTTTAATTTAATGTCTTTATTTAAGCACCATTATTACAAACATGTTTGTCATTGGGCTTTAGTTATTAAAAAAAACACCCCTTTCATTATTTGTTTTGTTTTCGAACATCAGATAACTGTAAATTCATGTTGACATTTAAATTGGTGTGTTCCTACTGGGATGATATATTTAAAAATTGTAGCACGTGGCAGTATATGTAGATGCCTGGTCCAAGAATTCCAAGCTCTGTGGTTAATGTTGCAGCTTTTCTGGGGCATGGTTGTAGCGATCAGGGCTTCTGGAAGTACAAGATGGTATAGGGAGGGTTTCCACACTCATTCAAAATATTCCTGGAATTGTCAATCAAAATGCTGGCATATCTGGAGTTTTGATTGGTTTGTAGTCTCTGCAGAGCTCTGTCATTGAGTGGTGAAGCTGGGAAATTGGGGAAGTGGTGGTTGTGGGTGGTGGGTGCAGCTGGCATGGCTTTGGCAGGGTGGGTACTTGAATTGTCCTCTCCTCCCAAGATTGTCATTTTCAGTTTTGTAGCAGATATTCTCATGATTTTCATGGCTTAGTATACATCTCTTTTAAGAATATAGTGAATTTATAATGCTGATCAAATGCAGACAAGGCTGCATTTGTGGGTGTGTTTTTCAGATCTTATTTTCTTGATAACTAAGGGAGCAAAGAAATTGCCAGGTCTCCAGGAGTGGCTACCATGGGGTAATAATAGCAGAATAGAAATTGTCCTATGCAGTGTTCAGAAAGAAGGCTCAAAGATAAACTAAGAAAGGAGGCTCTCCAATATATGTAGGAAAACAGCAGGATGTCTCCTGTAGTAAGAATAGAACTTACAGCTAATGTACCTGGATTGAAGTTTGGATTGAAGCAAAACCTGCAGAATCTGTATGGTCTATATGTAGACATTGGAGACATTTAGTGGTATCTTAGTAATATGTTTGATAATAAAATGACTTAAGAGTGTCAAGCAGATGAGTGTTTTCTCCATCTGCTCAGTGTTCAAGTATATTTATGGAATAAAACAAATTAGATACCCTTTTTGATGGTCTTATCATAATTAGATTGGTCACTAGTTACCAAATATGTCATGTTCATTTTATACCAAAATTTATGGCTTGCTAATCATACCATGAGTATACTAATTACATGAAATAAGTTTTTATTTTAAATCATTTGCCTATATTGTTTCTTTGTAACATATTGACATTCCTCTGGCAGCATAAATATTCTATCGATTTTATGTTAACCTGAGACTTCTATTTTAAATTTTATTTTATTGAAATCATTGTGATTTACAAAGTCCTTCATTGTTAGATTTTAGAATACATTAAATCCGGGCCAATCGCACCACCAGTGTCAGCCTCCCTTCACCAATATTCCCAGAATGCATTCTATACCACCACCGTTTGCCCCCTGGCCTGCAAGTATAACAGGCTCATTTTAACATTTTGATTGTTATAGTTTGGGTCTCCTGATTCTATTGTTGTTGACTTTGGCTCCAGATATTTAGTTCTGACCTTTTTTATGTTACCAATGCACCTGAGACCAATTGGGCCCTGGATCCTATCTTTTCTTTTTTACCCCATTCTTAATTTTATAGAAAACTGCAGAAATGTGAGGTAAAACAAAGTAATTCATGTCCCAAGGTTCTGTGATAAAGGTGGGACCCCTATCTAAAAGATTTTTAAGAAGGGTGGCAGTTTTTTTGTATAGGCATAGCAAAAGTTGGGGAAAATAGAAAGAAAAAACTTTTGGCCTAAAAACAGGGTGTCCCTACTCATGAAGCATTCCTGCCATAAGACCAACTACAGGTTCTGGGCAGGAATAGAGGCATTGAATGACTTACTGAAAAACACAGAAGATAGAAAAACATTTAAATACAAATTGTAACCCTAATGTGTGTAATATTTTCTGATTAGTGTCTTGTGAGATAGGAAAATATCTAAGACACTTGCCTCACTGGTGACTGACCCTGATTTAATCCATCGCAGGATATATAGTCTCTCAAACACTTCCGAGGGGTGATTTCTGAGCATAAATCCAAGATTAAGCATTTAACACAGTTAGGTGAAGCCCAGAAAACAATAATAAAAGAAATTCCTGTTTTTAGTATATTTATTTGTAAAACAAACAAAATATTTTCTATACATTAGCCAAGTTACGTTCTCTGAATAAAAGTAACAGTTCATTATTACAGCAGCAATATGAATAAAACATCACATTGGCCCCACTCTACAGATGAGAATGTAGTTTAGAGAACTTTTTAACTTTAGACAGTGATACTGAAATCAGTCTTTTAATGCAATTTGATTTTAGTTCTTATGCTCCAAACCATTATTCTATAATAATGACCATTTTTTAAATTAATTTCTACTTTTAAAACAAATAAATTATAAATGCATTCATATTTAAAAAAAATTAAAAAAAATATATATACCTAAAATATTATTGTCAACAATATGTAAGCCACTATGATCAAAATAAAAATTATATTAAAAAAGAAAAGCAAAACAAATAAATTATAAATGCATTCATATTTAAAAAAACAAACAAAAAAAAACCTAAATTAATTTCTACTTTTAAAACAGTATTATTTGTGCACAGGGCTTGTATGTGTAGTTTAGTGCTTGAGTAGTTTCCTTATATGTGTGAAGCCTGGTGCCACAATAAACAAATAAATAAATAGAAAAAAGAAAAGAAAAAAGTAAAGAAAAAATAATATTAATATTAAAATAAATTTCCATTCTTTTTAGAATTGTTTTAAGTTCTTGATTTAGAATTCAAGAACAGCTTAATTTATGCATGATGACTCTTGGTTTGAAAGTGAGCATAGTACTTAAAAAATCCAATTAAAATAAGAGAAAACACATATTCCAGGAGTGAAGGAGAATTTTTCTTTCTACTTTGGATATATGAAGCAGTCTGCTGCTGATAATCTTCCTAAGGTTACCCTCACTGGGAAGAACAAGAACAAATATAAATGCAGGGTAAAAGAACTGGAAATTTTCCATTGACTTCCCTGCTTGTGTAAGGGATAATACATTTCTTCATCGTTCACACTAGTTTGAGCAGGACTTCCTGCTACTAAGAGTTATAATACCTCAATTGCAGCTCCACCACTTATTCATAAAGTTTGAGTAAATGGCTGATATTGTCAAGGAATTCTATTCTATATGATAGCAAGTGCAATTCAACCACTGGTATTAGCTATGGATAATAATAGATAATAATGAGTTCCTTATTATACCCAGATCTATGAAAGAAGACTCTTAGTGAAAAAATTATTACCAATACATAAAACAAAATGGTGTTTCTAAGTTCATTTCTATATACTTAGAGTTTTTATTGTCCATATGAATCAGCAGTGTAACAACACTAACTATCCTGTATCATTGTTTAGTCTTTTTATGAGTGTGGGTTCTGTACAAAGTTAAAAGAATGTTAGGAAGAAATGTTCTCTTTTCATGTGTCTCAGTTATATTGTGGGCACTGTTGAATGACCTGCTCAAAAGCCCAAACTCTAAGAACTCTTATTTTAATTTATGTTGTAGTAGGCTGCTCCCTGTTGCCAGAGTATGACAAAATTTGGCTGAAGAGGTGGGGGGAAGGAGGCAGGGAGGAAGAATTCCAGACTTTTAGGGAGGTATAAATGAAAGAAATAAAATATATTTATATTTCCTTTAGTTTTTAAAGTGTTTTAGATTTACACAGGAGTTGAAAATTCAGTAGAGTTCATGCAATTTATTCAGTTTTTCTCCTGTATTAATCTCTTATATAATCATGTTATATTTGTTCAAAACTAAGCAAATAAGGTCATAAAAACCTATATGATTTATTCAGGTTTTGTCACTTTCTCCAATTATGTTATATTTTTTTCTACCCTAGGGTCCAGTCTTCATAAGAGGGTCACCTCAGATTATGTCTCCCTCAAAAGAAGGAGTACATCCTCTTTGGAACTCTCTTAACTTCCTTCTTATCTTCTTGCTGACAGGAAGATATCATATGTATATATGATCAAGGTTCTCATCTGTCCCTGGTAACTACCAGAAACTAAATTTTGAGTTAATAAGTAGTTGGGAAATAAGTATACTTTCGATGAATCATCTAAAGCTAAATGTTAAATGTGGCATTCTTTATTCTGTTCTGTTGAAATGCTCATGAGGGTAACTAAGAAACATATATCACCATTATTTTATTTCAAAATTTTCTTTCATAAAAACTTTCGATTAAGTCACTTTAAATTGCTATTTTAATAATTCAAAGAAGATAATCTTGGAAGTATTATCTCTTTAGCAGACTACATTTTACTGTTTTATTGTATTTTTATTTTTGTTGTGATATTCTGAATTGGTGCCACTTAGTTGTTGTACAGTGAGAATCACATATTTTTTGTAGTACTGGAGATCACAATACTAGTGTCACTGGAATTATATCTGAGAGTGTTGAGTAGTGCTGGTAGTTGAACTCATGGACTTATGCCTGAACAATACTCTTGGATACCAAGACTGCATTTTATTAGGTTGGTTTTTTTTTTTTTTTTTTGGTCCATTACTCGGTGATGCTCAGGGGTTACTCCTGGCTATGTGCTCAGAAATCACTCCTGGCTTGGGGGACCATATGGGACACCGTGCGATTGAACCATTGTATGTCCTGGGTCAGCCACATCCAAGGCAAACACCTTACCACTGTGTCACAGCTTTGGTCCCTATTTTTTTTTTAAGTATTCACATATACATCTGAGATTTGCACTAATCTGTGAAATATCAATCAAGGCTATTTGTTCCATTTTGTAAATAAAAATACAGCACCAGGAAGCCAAAATCTTAATTATGCTTACAAATTTAGTGTCTGGTAGAAGAGAGAGTAAAATCCTTGTCATTTTATGATAATCATGTTTGCTTTTAAAAACATAATGTGATTCTAGCTATTAATTATGCATTATCTGATCACTAACCTAAGACTTAATTGTCATCATTTGCAGAAGTAGTGGCATAAAATGCCAAGACCTAAGTTAGTTCAGAAAAGGGAAGCATTGCACTTAATTGCTATTGTTATGGGGAAAGGGGAGTAGACTACACCTGCTGGTGCCTATTCCTGACTCTACGTTCAAAGATTAATCTCATCAGTGCTCAGAGGACCTTCGAAATGCTAGGGTTTTAAGCAGAAATGCTCTCATCCAAAGCAAATACCTTACAGTCTGTATTATTACCCTAGTCCCTAGAGTTTATGTTTATAAAATAAAAATGATGCCAGACATTTGCCATAACATATCCAAACTACTTTCCAAAACACATCATGAGGAAAACTACTTCCTAACAATACTCTAACATTTTAGTTTTTAAAATGCTTCTTAAAGAGTACAAGGTATATTTTTATATTACAGGCTCTGAGAAAATCTGCAGCTACTCAACTCATTCATTATATTCAACCCAGTTCTTTTTTTCCAAGCTTCTTTTCCATAGAACATTTGTCCACTTTTTACTTCTTAAGAAGTGCTTGTCTAGAGTTTTACTTTTAACAAATCATCATCTACGTTGAATTTTCTTTCTGATTAAAATGTACTGATACCCCCATAAATTGCCTACCCTGCAGATATTAATCAAAGCATGTCTGATTGCCTTGGCATGAAACAGAGAGAGGTGGAATAGTTATTTGATAAATTTATTTCTCCAAATCTAGAATTGACTTTGATTTTACATAAACATATCTCGGGTCTGATAAATCCTAAATTCTAGAATCATTTAGAGGTAGGCAGGTTTCTTTCTATTCTGTGACTTTTACAACCTCAACCCAGTAAAATTGACCTTTTTAAACTAGCAGTCCTGGGTACAAAGGAAGGGCATTATAGGATGCATGCTGGGAACATGGGTGGAACATTGTAGGTGGGAATGCCCCTGATTCAATGTCACTATGTACTTATAATACTACTGTGAATGATTTGTAATCCACTTTGGTCAAAATAAAAATTACTATTAAAAAAAAGAAAATATGTATGGAGTCGGTAGTTATTCCCATGACAGTATACTTCACGGGTGGAGAAACCCTGTACCTATTAGGCCAAGGGAATTCCCTTTCTAATTTCCCCAATATTTACTGTGCCTATGCAGAAAAAAAAAGGGCAGCACAAAATAAATGGGGGGAGGTGTTGTTATTATTGTTGCTGTTGTTCTTATTTTTTTGTTCTTTGTTTTGTTTTTATTTCAGGACCGTGTTTAGTGTGTGGTGTTTGTCTTTATTGCTGTGGTGCGTTTTTGGATTTTTTGTTTGATTTTTCTTTTTGTATCGTTGATGTGTTTCTCTTCCTTTATACCTTTCCTCTCTCAAATTCATATTTATAGCCCAGAAGGACTCCACCCATTTTTTGCTTGTTTGATATTTTACCCCCATTTTATTTTTTCTTTTCCTCAAACAGAACCACATAACTTGAACCAACTTGTTCCACCTTTCAATTTGAGGGCAAAACAATGGAAGGCACTGAGACCAAACAGTTGTATGATCACTAAGTAGTAATAAAAATAATCGGACTTAAATACCAAACCCAATCCAATGACAATAGAATAGGTACCCAATCTACAGCAAGCCAGTCACAGAGGGGACCACTTATACTAGCAGCCCGGGGAGTACAGGAGGGGAATATGGGATGCATGCTGGGAACAGGGGTGGAGGGAGGACAAAGCTGGTGGTGGAAATGCCCTTGATTCAATGTAAATATGTACCTAAAATATTACTGTGAAAGATATGTAATCCACTTTGGTCAAAATAAAAATAATTATTAAGTAAAAAATAATAAAGATTTTTAAAGAAAATAAAAAAGAAATTAGTGGCACAGTGGTAAGGCATTTGCCTTTCGTGTGGGTCACCCAGACGGACCATGGTTCGATTCCCCAGCATCCCATATGGTTCCCCAAGCCAGGAGCCATCTGAGCACATAGCCAGGAGTAGCCCCTGAGCGTCACTGGGTGTGCCCCCCCCAAAAAACAAAGAAAACCAGAAATTGGTAATGAAGTTAGTACGATTAATTGCATATCCTTCAGAACAAGAAAAAAGTTATTGGATGTTTCTTTGAGAAAAAAAATCTAGTATAACATTTTTAACTATAACAAAACAGACCATAGAAAACAAAAATGGATCAAAAGAGCTTATAGTACATTATTTGATATAAATTTTATTTACAATACTAATTTTGCAAATTAGATTTTTAGATAAAATGAGCCATTGTAAAGCTATATCAAGAAATAGATTTTGAGGCCATAACGGTGGTGCAAACGGTAGGGCAAATATTTGCCTTGCACAAGCTGATCTAGGACAGACCACGGTTCGATCCCCCCATATCCCATATGTTCCCCCAAGCCAGAAGCGAGTTCTAGTATTGTATTTTTGTTTGTTTTTGGGTCACACCCGGCAGCTCAAGTGTTACTCCTGGCTCTTCGCTCAGAAATTACTCCTGGCAGGCTCGAGGACTATATGGGATGCCAGGATTCGAACCACTGTCCTTCTGCATGCAAGGCAAACACCCTACCTTCATGCTATCTCTTCGTCCCCCTAGTATTGTATTTTTTGTTTGTTTGTTTTTATTTTGGGGACCAGGAGCGATTTCTGAGCACATAGGCAGGAGTAACCCCTGAGAGTCACCAGGTGTGCCCCTACAAAAACAAATAAATAAAGTAAAAATGAGAAATTAGAGTTTGATATATGTAAGAGCCTAACAGTTCCTGTTAGTTCAATTATCATAGTTGTTCTGCATTATATCCTGAGGGGGTCAGCATATATGACTGTGAATATATTTTTGACTATGAACATTTTGAGCTAATATAATTTTCATTCAAAAACTCATTTAAAATTATTCTCAAACTCTTGAAAACTTATTTTAATAGTTATCAAAATAAATGATTTTATCTCTTGGTAAAATCAGTAGTTAACAAATGGAAATGATCTTATCTTCTAGAACATTTGGCAATACCTAGAGACATTTTTCATATTTTCATTTTGTGAAAAAAACTGTCACTGAAATCTAAAGTGTAGGGTCCAGAGACATTACTGAATTTCATATGAATTACAGAGGAGTCCTCAAAACAAAGAATTACCTGGTTCAAGATGACAACAGTGCCAGGATATCTTGTTTTAATTGGTATCATTTAAACCATTAACTAGGTTTGGGAATTTCTTTGCCAATTAAAACAATTTTATTTTGTATTAAAATGTTTCAACTGAGTACTGGGGACTTGGACGTTTGTGTCTCAAGCTACTCAGGAAATGTGTGCATGTAGAATGAGCAAAAATAAAATATTCTTCATAAGTATAAGTATATAAAGATATATAAAGATATATATATATAAGTATATAAAGATCTACTATATCTGATGTATTTAATCTGTGCGTGCTATTTCTGTTAAACACTACTATTGACTGAAAAAAACTAAATGATAACGCCTGGAAATAAATAATTTTATTCTTCATTTCTCCCTCCCTCAAAGGCATCACGCATGAGCAGGTAAACTTGTGTGCACACACACCTATAACACACAAAACATGCATAGATATTCACACAGCATTTCGCGCTGCACCTAAATTGTTTGAGACTAAAAATCATTTTGTAATTGCTTCCACACTTTGCATTCTACCTCTGAGAAGAGTTCTGGCTCAGAGACATTCCAAGTTATTTATGGCTGAAACAAACTAGAGCACTTAACTATGCAGATAAACTTCTCATTGTTTTATGTGAAGCAGCAAAATAAACACCTTGACAGTTCATGGCTCCCAGAGTGCATTAGTTAATCGGCCCAATATCATTCTAATTCTTCTTGTAGCTCATTTTTAATTGGAGCCCATGAGCAGATAGAACATGTCTTTAGCTACCATGTACTTATTGCAGTGACTCTATGGTTGATGGATGACTTTCTGATTTTTTGAAACAATGCCAGACTCGGGCCTCATGGCAGCCATATAGCCCCCAGATCTCTTGTGCTTTGAGCGGAGGGAGAGAAGGAGGGGGACTGTGCAGTAGAGGTCTGGCTCAGTCATTTTCAAAATCAATACTTGCTCTCCAAGCCTTGGATAATTTAGAGAACATAATTCAGAATTCTCCCTTTCAGCATGTATCCTCCATCAAAGGGGTGTTTTCATCCAGAGTCAGCACAATGCTTTTGTGACCCAGGAATTCACAGATAAGATGAAAAAGAAAGAAAAAGTGATTTTATTCTCTCCCTTTTTGTCTCTTTCGAAGTATCTTTTGGGACTCAGCATATGTAGGCTGGTAAGCTTCCCTGTGAATATTTCTGTTTAAAACAGAAAATCTAAATTATAGTTTCTCATGGTATTACTCCATATGTAAGACTTTGGGGGGTGGGGTGGGGTGTTTTTCATTATAAAATCCTTAGCCTAAGGGATGTCAGCCTCAGATAATTTATTCCCGGCAGGTCAGATATAGGATACAAAAATTTCAGCCCTTAGGGCTGTTCAATTCTGCTCTTAACCTCATTTCAGAAATTGCGACTAAAGTAGTGTTTGCTGTTATAATAAAATTCTATTCTGTACCCAGAAAAAAAAAAAGGTTTCTTTTGCTTAAAAATCAGCATGACACTTATTATTTAATACTTCAGTCTCTGTTCACTACATTGCTCTGAAAAAGGATCCCCAGTGGAAAATATCTTGTTCATTCAAGTACAAAGAGCTTGAGATTTAATAGCAAATTTCCAATACTAATTACATTTCATACAATCTATCATATGCATGGTTTGCAAAACCATATTGATTTTAATGGGCACTAGTGAATTGGGAACAGGTTATTTTATGACATGTTATGTTACAAAACCTTTTTGATATACCTAGGTCTTAAAACATGGGCACAGATATGCTCTCCATTTTCCACAAGTGGATTATCCACTTGGTCTATTACTCACAACATATTTTAAATTAAAGCCCCCATTTATTAGGCTACTCAATAACCTCGGGCAATTTCTACCATCAATTTTCTGTGCTGCTGCAATGCAAACTCTTTTTGATTGCCTTTGCTAACATGATTAGAAGGAATATACTATTCATTTTACTTGTTGTCAAAATGTACACTAAAAGACTTGTGGATTATGTCTTATTTTGAATGATCTTTGCCACACATTCCTTTTATTTAATAAGAAAAATCACAGTACCAGCTAACACATGGGCTTATTGATATATTGTAAATAAATATAAGGTCGTCTGAAAAATTAGCATAATCTTTCACTATCTACAAATGATTGGTAGCAGGTCACAAATTAAAATACACCTGAATTTTTAAGCCTTTCTACATTTTCTCCCTCACAGTTATTTATCTTTTATTTAGAATAGCCATACATAGTGAAATAGGAGTATAATCTTTGAATTATATCTAGATTCATGACTCGAAAATTTATTGACTGAGCACTTCATAAAAATAGTAGTTAGACTTACTCCTTTTCGTTTCCCTTATATTTAAAAAGGACCACAGTAGTACCTACAAAAAATTATTCTTTTTTTATTTAAACTATTCTTTATACAATGTACATGAATTGTTTTTAGATACCGTACATTCAATTCATACTTTTTTTCTCTTCCTATAACTAATGTTCTTTAAATTCTGAGTTTCTTAGAAATAATATTTAACTCACATTGATCCACCATTGTTTAGAACATTATATATATATATAGATTGCTTTTGGGATCACACCCAATGATACTCAGGGGTTACTACTGGCTATGAGCTCAGAAATCACTTCTGGCTTGGGGGACCATATGGGATCAAACCCAGGTCAGTACTGGGTCAGCCATGTGCAAGGCAATTGCCCTACTGCTGTGCTATATCCGGCCCCGATTTATATATTTGTATAATTGCTTAGTTAAAATGACACCACATCTTTTGTTTCTGAAAACTAAAGAGCAAGATCCTGAAACTCAGAGCTAAAGTAGTAGCCTTTGAACACTATTGGGTATGGCACCAATCTTCTTCAAAATGGAAACCAGGTCAATGTTTTATATGTAAATATCAAGAACTAAATATAAAGTTTGGAATGGGAGAAATAGAGTTTTTTCTTCCTTACTGTTGACTTAACTTTAATCTCAACATTCCATTTGGTCCCTTGAGCACTGCCAGGAGTAATTCCTGAATGCAGAGCCATAAGTAACACCTAAACAGTGCCACCAGATGTAACACCTAAACAGTGCCAATTGTGGCCCCCAAACAAAAAACAAACAAAACAAAAATAATTTATTAAAGTTATTTTCCATTTATTTATTTATTTATTTTGGTTTTGGGGCCACACCCGGCGGTGCTCAGGGGCTACTCCTGGCTATCTGCTCAGAAATAGCTCCTGGCAGGCACGGGGGACCATATGGGACACCGGGATTCGAACCAACCACCTTAGGTCCTGGGTCGGCTGCTTGCAAGGCAAACACCGCTGTGCTATCTCTCCGGCCCCTCCCCTTTATTTTTTATTATTTATTTATTATTTTTGACCATTATTATTTGTGCTCTGGGCTCATTCTTGTCTTTGCACTCAGGAATCACTCCTGATGGGGCTCAGGCCATATGTGGTTCCTGGGATCAAAACTTTTGGACTTTGTCTCCAGGCCTAACCTATTTTTTAAAGTTCATAAACATACCCTAAACTGGAATGGGTGTGGTAATGGAAATATATGCATGAGGAACCATTATTAACACTACTATAATCCACAATATACCAATCAATAAAAATCTTAGGATAGAGAATATAGAGGGAAGACTCTTGCCTTACATAAGTTCCTGGTACTACGTAAGTCCCAAATTCTGACAGAGATAATTCCTGAGTGAAGAGTCAGGAATAATAGTGCCGCTAATAGACGTGACCCTTGCCAAAACATAGAAACAAAAATAATGTCACTAACTTTTGTACATAGTTGGATTGTGTTATATATGTGATGACTAAGTAAATATCAGCTAAAATTATAGCAAAAAGGGATCCATAACAAGTTCATCTATTGTTTTATTTTTCGTAGAGATATTTTTAAGTTTATGAGAAATGACAATTTGGGACATGGGTAAAGCAGTACATTTTATATTTCTTTTGTATTTTATTTATCAACCTGGGAACATGATTCAAGTCTCTTAGTAAATACAAATATTTTCAATTACCAGATTTTTTTAAGAACATCCATTTTGATTTTCAGAAGGATTAGACCACTGGACATTCCCACCATCAATGAATGACAGTTCCTATCTCCCCATATTTATGCCAGAATTGACTGTTCTTATTTTCACTTATACAAATTACTTTATTTAAATACCATATATTGCATAATTAATAGAGTCAATAAGAATATATTTTCTAGGTAAGTGGGAGCAATATTATTAAGAAAAGAATAGAATAAAAGAAAGGAAAGAGAATGTAAGAAAGAAAAAGAAAGAAAAAGGAGAAAAAGAAAGAATTAATTAAAGAAAGGAAGGAAGAAAAAGAAAGAAGAAAGAAAAGAAAAGAAAGAAAGGAAGGAAAAAAAGAAAAGAAACAAAGAAAGAAAGGAAGGAAGGAAGAAAAAAGAGATAAAGGACCAGAGATATACAGTAGTGCTTGCCTTGCATGGGGCTGATGTATGTTTGTTTTTTTTTAATAATATTTTATGGCCTGGTATACATCTCTTTTGAGAATACAGTGAGTATGGATTTGGCCAAGTGTAGACATGGCAACTGTACTTGTGGCATCTATTTCTGTGGTTTACAAAGTTGTTCAAAATACAGGTATTTTTTTCCATAGGTACAAGTAGTTTATTATTGAGTTTCAGTTATAAAATGTACAGCATCCTTCTCAGTACACATTTCCCACCAGCAATGCTCCCAATTTCCCTCCAGCCCACTCCTACTCTCTCCCATGCTTACCTCAATGAACGACATTTTTCTTCTCTCTCTCTTCCTTTATTTTTCCTTTAAACTCTGTGGTTTGCAATATTGAATTTATCCCAAAGGTCTATTGTCTCTTCACTCATTTTGTAGACTTTTTCCAATGTCTGTTCATTTATTTTAAGACTTTACCACATTCTGCTCTTGTCTGAAGAAGTTTGGTAGCTCTTCTTTGCACTCAATTATTGTATCCTCAGCAGTTGTGAGGTCTTCCAGTGAGATTTTTACTTCACCTACCAAGTCTTCTGTCCTGTTATTTCTGTTTTAAGTTTTCTTGTTTTTACTCTTAGATCTGCTTGTTATTATTGGATGTTCTTTTTGATATTTTTTTAGTTCCTTAAATATCCTAAAAATTTCTTCTGTAAATTAATTATCAGAGAGGCTACATAGTTTGTCGATATTAGTTGTCTTCATAACAACCATATCCATGCACTAAGTATTGTAAAGTTTTGCATTGCTTTCCCATTGTGACATTTGCAGTGTGGTGTTGCTTTTTTATGTGTTACAGTGGGGCTCATGGACTGGACCAAGAGAGTAGCCATGGAGCCAAGTAGAGAAGCTGAATTTTTTTTAGGACACACTTACTTGGGGGTGAAATGGCTCTTTTGACTTAATGAGAACTCTCCTGCTGGTCTGTCTGTCTGTGTGTCTGCCTCAATTTCTCTTGTCCTTGAGCTTCTCTTTCGGGGAACTCACCTGAGGTGAAAATACCTCTTCTGAATCAAAAATAATCCTGCTGCTGATCTGTCTGCTTTGGTTCTTGGGAATTCTTATTCTTTTTAATGTGTGCCAATCTCTGTGATGTGGCATAATCTCATTATTGTTATATTTACATAATTCTTATGATTTTGAGATGCACAAACATTTTAATATGACTTTTATCCATTTCAGTATTTTTGAGATTTCTCTTCATCTTCCCATTTTATTTTGATGGATGGGATGTACTTTGATTATAAGTTAAAGTACCTTAATATATTTTTTCTATTAACCCCTTATCAGATGAGTGTTAGATAAATAGTTTTTCCAATTCTATGGACTATATTAATAATGTGGTCATCAATTTTTTGATGTGCACAAGCTTCCTAATTTTATGTGATCCATTCATTTATCTTTGCTTTCACTTGCTGAGAGGTGTTGTTGTTATGGAGAGCTCTCCCTACATTCATAAATGTACTTTATGGAGTCAAATTTGATATCAAAATATTTTACCTATTTTGACTTGACTATTTTATATGTGTATAAAAATAGAAAGCAATCTGAATTTATTTTTGTTTGTAACTAACCAATTTTTCCAACATTAGTTGATGAGAATTTCCTTGCTCTATTCCACTTTTTTGCTCATGTGTCAAATTGATCAGATAATTGGTGTTCTGTCTCATGATATTTCAAGTCTATACTATTGATCTGAGTGTCTGTATTTATTCCAATACCATACTATTTTATTTATTACCCACTTGCTTTGTAGTTAGTGCGAAGTTAAGGAAAATGTTGCCTCCTCTTTTCTTTTCTTTTCCTTTTTCTGTTTTATTTGGGGGGGGGGTTCACAGCTGGTGGCACTCAGGAGTTACTGCTGGCTGTACACTCAGAAATGGCTCCTGGCAGATTAAGGGGACCATATGGGCTGGAAATTGAACCACCATCAGTCGTGGATTGGCCACATGCAATAAAAATGCCCTACTGCTATGCTATTTCTCCAGCCCCTCCTCTTCTTTTCCACAAAAGCTGTGAAGGTATTTTTTTTTCCCCACAATCATTTCAGGAGTGTTTGATCAATTTCTTTGGAAAATGTCATGGGAATCCTTATTGGATTGCAATGAATTTTTATAATGCTTTAGAGCAGGGGTCTCAACCTCACGGCCCGTGGGCCCTTTTGTGGCCCTCCATACAACATTTTGTGGCCCGCAGCCGGCCTTCAAATATCGCAGTATTTGTGATTAATCGTTTACTGAATAATCGCAATAAAAATCACATTACTAAGGAAAAAATCACATTAAACATTTGCATACCCCGAGCACTTCCGTTTGGGGTATGCAAATGTTTAATGCAATTTTTTTGCGATTTTTTTCTTACTAATGCAACTTTTTATTGCGAATATTCAGTAAGCGAATAATCGCGAATACTTTGCACCTAGCACAGACATCATTTCCGCTGCTCCTGCCCGCTGTCCCTTGCATTATTGGAGGCCTAAGAGAGAGAAGGAAGAGAAGTTTATAACAGAATTAGATTTTGTCATACCTTCATCATGAGTTCATCAAAGCCTGCAGTGAAGAGAAAGATTGATGATGAGCACAGACAATTTCAGGAAAAGTGGCATTCGCACATGTCTTATTTGCTCAGAGAAAGTTGCAATGCACAAGGAATACAACTCGAAACGCCATTATTCAACTAAACATGCTGAGGAATGTGCAAAATATCAAGGATATGAGAGAGCCAAGCGGGTTGCCGGTCTTAAAGCATGTCTAATGAGGCAACAAGATTTCTTCAAGAAAGCAACCAAAGAGAATGTTGCATCAGTTGAAGCTAGTTACATGGATAGTGAGATGATTGCTAAGGCAGGGAAACCATTCACAAAAGGAGAGTTTGTTAAAAAATGCATGTTACAGCTGCAAATATTATCTGTCCAGAAAAGAAAGGTCAGTTTAGCAAAATCAGCCTTTCTGCCAACAATGTGGCAGAGCGCATTTCTGATGTGTCAAGTGACATTTATCATCAACTGTGTGAGAAAGCCAAATGTTTTGATGCATATTCAGTTGCTCTTGAGAGGACACAGATATAACAGACACTGCGCAGCTCACAATTTATGTCCGTGGTGTTGATTGCAATTTTGAATTGACAGAGGAGCTGCTCACAATAATTCCAATGCATGGCCAGACCACCGCTATATTTCGACATTTGTGTGATGCCATTGAGAATGCAGGTTTGCCATGGAAGAGGTTTGTTGGAATAATAACGATGGAGCTCCATCGATGACAGGGAGGAAAAATGGACTGGTGGCACTTGTTCAAAAAAAAAAAAGAACTTGAAGAGGAGGGTGTAGAGAAGGCCATTGCTCTCCACCGCATTATCCTTCAGCAAGCACTTTGCAGTAAATGCCTGCCGTGTGACAATGAGATGTCTGTTGTTGTAAAATACATCAACCAAATCAGATCCAGGGGCTTAAAGCACAGGAGGTTTCCTGCTTTTTTTTTAGAGGAAATGGAGACAGAATATGGAGATGTACTCTATTTCACCGAGGTATGTTGGCTCAGCAGGGGAAATGTCCTGAAAAGATTTTTTGAGTTGAGAGAAGTGAAAGCCTTCATTGAGAAGGATGGGGATGCTGTTTCTGAGTTGAGTGATCACAAATGGCTCATGGACTTAGCTTTTCTTGTTGACATCACACATAAGCTGAATGTACTAAACAAGATGTTTCAAGGCGCAGGGCAGCTTATCAGTGCTGCCTATGACAACGTGAGAGCATTCTCCACAAAACTTGTGTTATGGAAATCCCAGCTCTCTCAGACAAACCTTTGCCATTTCCCAGCATGCAAGGAACTTGTGGATGCAGGCATACCATTCAGTGGTGAGAAATATGTTGATGCTATTTTTAAGCTAGAGAAGAAATTTGATCACAGATTTGCAGACTTCAAAAAGCACAGAGTCACTTGCCAAATTTTTGTGGACTCCTTTTCCTTTGATGTACAAGATGCCCATCCTGTGCTTCAAATGGAGCTTATTAACCTGCAATGCAACTCTGATCTCAAAGCCAAGTTCAGGGAGATTAGTGGGAAAGCAGACATGCATGGGCAATTTTTGAGAGAATTGTCCCCCAGCTTCTCTGAGCTTTCCCGAATGTTCAAGCGCACGATGTGCCTTTTTGGGAGCACATATTTGTGTGAAAAGTTATTCTCCACATTGAACTTCAATAAGTCAAATTACAGGTCTAGACTTAATGATGATCATCTTTAACCCATACTGAGTGTCTCAACTGCTTCCTCTCTAAAGCCAAATGTGGTTCAGATTTGTGAGAAGAAGAGCTGTCAAGTCTCTGGCAGCAAGGAATAGGCAAAAGATGTCATGTTCAGAAGAACTGTTCATGATCTTCACTCAATGTTCTATTCATGTTCAGAAGAAATAATTAAAACTGTTAATGATGATGTTTGAGGACTTTTTGGTGAAATCCCTTATGCGACCCTGCCTCACCCCGACTTTGCCTTCTTGGTCCTCAGGTAAATTGAGTTTGAGACCCCTACTTTAGAGAGTATTGCTATTTTGATTGTATTAATTCTTCTAATACATGAATAGGAAATATATTTCCATTTCCTCATGTCCTTCATTTTCAGAAGTAGTGTTTTGTTGTTTTCTTTGTATCTTTCACATCTTTAGTTAAATTGATTCTGAATTACTTGATTTTCTGAGGCACAATTGTGAATAGTACTGATTTATAAAATATTTTCTCTTCTTTTCCATATTTGCATAAAGGAGAATCATTGACTTTTACATAATAATTATATAGTCTACCATTTTATAATGCATATTTATTACATAAATCTATTGTTTTATATGAGTGTTTTTGTAGAGTCTTTAGGATTTTCTAAATATAGTATCATGTCATAAACAAATAATGAAAACTTGAATTCTTACTTTCCTATCTGGATGCCCCTCACTGAGCTTCCATTTGATCCAGCAATTCCACTTCTTGAAATATATGCCAAAGCTCCAAAAAAGTGGACAAAATACATTTGTACTTCTTTGTTCCTTGCTGTATTATCCACAAGAGTCATAATCTGGAATAACACCAGTGTCCAAGAATAAATGATTTGATTAAGAAACTATGGTACATATACACAAATAAGTATTAATAAGAAAATATAAAATTATAAAATATGCTGCTACATAGAGGGTTTGGGATAGTATCATGGCTGAATAAAGTTAGTCAGAGGGTGAGAGACTATCATAGAATGATCACTCTCATATGTGGCACATAAGAGAACAATGATGCAATAGTGAATATTTAAATAATGGACAAAGAACATGGGAACTTGTATATAAAATGAAACATGTTATTAGGTGTTGGGTAATGAGAAAGGGAAGGAGCAATGTCTATAGTGGAAAGAGTGTTCAACAGGAGGAGTAGTGATGTTGAAAGGTTGTAAATAATTTGTTATGTATGAAACTCTATCAATAATAGTACTGTAAACAATAATAGTATTGTAAACATTATTGAAAAAACTTATATGTAATATACAAAGAGCCTCTTATAGAATCAGACTGATAAGTGGGAGGCAAATTGGTGTGAGGAGGCATTGGTGAAAGTAGATACATGTCAAGAGATAGGTGTTGAAACATTGTATGTCTGAAATCAAATATGAATAATGTGTTTCAGCAACAAAATAAGAAAGATGTCCTCTGTGTAATTATACTATTGTGTGAGAGATTATTTTTATTGTTTTGTTTTTGTTTTAGTTTTTGGGCTACACATGACAGCACTCAAGGGTTATTTCTGGCTCTGTGCTCAGAAATGGCTCCTGGATCTAAGGACCATATGGGATGCTGGGGATTGAACCCCAGCATCTTTCCTGGATCAGTTGCATGCAAGGCAAATGCCCTACCACTGTGCTACCACTCCAGCCCTTCATTGTTTTTTTTAGATATAAATTTCTATTTTCTCTCTCTTTAAATGTCCATTGAAGTAAGTCTCTTATCTTTTCTTACATATTTAAGTTGTGCCTTTTCTGTCCATGATATTGTTATTTCTGTGACTGTGATAACACACTGTGGTGAAGTTAATCTAGGCTCATTCCTCAGTATTTGACTCAGGTGACAGTGCTCATTTTAATGTACTTGTTTTATTGGTAACCCATATTTCTTTTATTCAAAACAATATATAGAAGTGGCACAGTACTTATCATTTACAAATTAAAGAAATATGTAATATAAAATGTTTTGTCATTTATTTTTTCAAGACAACTTTTATTTTCTGCATCTATAATGTACATTGAGAAAAACACTATTAGAAGACTCAAGACTTAGACATCAAAATCTCCAAGGATATGATGGCTAAGGCAAATCTGTAGTGGAACTACATTAAACTAAAAGACAGCTGAGTTTGAGAAAATATTTTCATTCAACACATCAGATAAAAGTTTGGTATCTAGGACATACAAAGTACTACCAAAGATTAATTCCCTCCAAATTAAAAAACCCATCAAAATGAGGAGAAAAAATGAACTATACCTCTCTGAGGAATACCAAAAGATGGACAATAGACATATTAAAAGTATGCCCATCATTTCTTATCTATAGAGAAACCCAAATTAAGAAGACAATGAGATATCATCTTACACCAGTAAGCATGTCACATATCAAAAATACTGGGAACAATCTGGGTTGGCAGGGGTGTGATGAAAAAGAAATCCCCAATCAGTGCTAGTAGAAATATTTCTGGTTCAACCTCTGTGGAAGAAAGTAAACTCAAAATTGATCTGCCTAATGACTCAGCAATTCCACTTTGGGGCATCTATTTCTAGAATAGAAAAACATTAATTCAAAAGAATGTATACACCTCTCTATTCATTTCAGCATTCAGTGCAATCAGTAAGAATTGGAATCAAGCTAGATGTAAAAGCCGATGAGTGGATTTGGAATGAGATACAGATATACAATGGAGCACTACAAAATTCTAAGGAATGATGCAATTATGCAATTGGCTACAACATGACTAGAACTGGTAGATATTATATTAAATTAAATAAGTCCAAAGAAGAAAAATATATAGGATATAGAAAAAATATAGGATATTACATATATGCGGCATTTAGCATAACTGAATGAAGGAATGCAATTGTTTAAATCAGGGTTGCCTAGAACACTCTTGGCTGTATTGTATAATGAGAAAGAAAGAAACTGAGTGGAAGAGGAGAAAGACAGATATAAAATAATGGGGGACAGGGGCCAAGGAGACTCAGGTGCATTGGTAGTGGTAAGAAAGGACAGAAATAACTACCCAAGCCACAAAGTCAAACAAAGAAATCATGAGACTCAATTTTAACAACCAAACTTAAAAAGTATTCCTGTTATAATGGTAGGCTGCGATATGTTTTTTTTTTTTTTGAGGGGTAATATAGAAGATATGGGATGAACTATGATAGGAGGTTGACTCTGGCGATGCGATTTGTACAAACACACTGTCTAAAACTTAACTATGAATAACTTTATAAATCACAATACTTTAAATAAAAATATAAATAAAAACAAAATATCTGAGGAGAAAGCTTGCCTCAAGTTTATGTTTGAAATGTGTTGAACAAGCATTTATAGCTGCAATTTTGGAAAGGAAAACTCATATTTGTGCCTGTTTCCAACATTTAAAAATTTTAACCACCAGTAAATGTGCCAGGCATTTGGGCTTCTCTTATTAAAATATCTCTTATTTATTTTAATAGTTATAATAATTAGATTATAAATCACATCTTTATTCCAGATACTCTACATTTATAAAGACAGTGTTGCACTTAAATTGTTTGGTTACCTGCATTCAATAGGTTAAATCTATAATGGAATAGATACAACATATGAATTTCATGAACATTAATATGTTCAAATGCATTAGAATTGGTGGTTGTGTGAAAAGGGAACTAATTTCTGTCCAGTTTTTTGAAGAACAAATAGATCAACTACCGAAAAATATTTTCAATTGTGTTTTATAGTCTAGCTTTCTGAAGATGATCTCTTGCTCAGGTTTGACCATAGGATGGAAAGATCCAATGGACAATGGTTCAAACACCAAAGATATAAGCAAGCACTTATAAGGGCAGTCCACAAGTCCATCATTTGTCCTGTAATATATTTAGGTCTGGAAGCAGTAATACAATGATCCAGTTTACTATTGCAAGTCTCACTTCATTGCTGATAAAATAATTCTATATAGGAACTAGAGCTGGGAATATTGGTTACCAGGCTCTTTATGAGAAATCAAGTCATCCCTTGGGGATATCTGAAAAAGACAAGAAATTATACATACTTGGGGGCCAGGCGGTGGCGCTAAAGGTAAGGTGCCTGCCTTGCCTGCGCTAGCCTTGGACGGACCGCGGTTCGATCCCCCGGTGTCCCATATGGTCCCCCAAGCCAGGAGCAACTTCTGAGCACATAGCCAGGAGTAACCCCTGAGCGTTACCGGGTGTGGCCCAAAAACCAAAAAAAAAAAAAAAGAAATTATACATACTTATGAAATTAATGCAGTTTCAAATTAGTGAGAAATTCATAGTATCTTTTCATTACATAGAGGTTGAAGGGAACTAATAAAACAAGACCAGTTGTATGATTTGTGAAAAAAATAATTGTTCATATACTTATAAATTTGCTTAAAAGAATAACGGGGCCACACCTACAAGTGCTCAGGGATTACTTCTGATTCTTTGCTCATGTATTACACCTGGTAGTCCTTGAGGGACCATAGAAAACACAAGAGATCAAATCTGAGTTGGCAGTATGTAAGGTAAATGCCCTACAAACTTTACCATTACTATAGTCCCAAATAAATATCTTAATTCTGGTAGAATTTTTATGAAATTATGACAAATACAAAATGGAAACTTTCTTTTATTATTTAAGAATGTCACAAATGGAATACATTGACTTCGTTGATTTTACATGGTAAATTCTTTATCTAAATCATCTAAATCCAATACAGATTAACATGAGTCATGTTATTTTAGAACAAAATAGGGAAACTATGATAATGTTGCCAATGTACTGATATGAAAAAGTCCAAATATAATTTAGCCCAATGTTTATTGGTACTTTTTTGTTCTACTACCTGACATTTCTAGTTTGTCATCTCATTTTCCACCTGGTTTGAGATCCACTTAAATGTTTTTTTTTTTTTTTGGGGGGGGGAGGCCCACACCTGGTGATGCTCAGGGATTACTCCTGGCTATGCACTCAGAAATCGCTCCTGGCTTGGGGAATCATATGAGATGCTGGGGAGTTGAATCCTGATCTGTTCTGGGTCAGCCGCGTGCCAGGCAAATGCCTTATTGCTGTGCCATTGCTCTGACCCCACACACACACTTACATATTTTAATGTAGTAAAATCTACCAAATCCAACAGATGCCCAGTTTGAGCTGATTCTATGTTCAAATCCATCTGGAATAGTCTTTTTGATCATCTGAATTTATATAGACTTGCACACCAATGTAGTCCCTCACAAATGAGTGCTTTTTCAGCATGTATTGTAATTAGTTTTGATGCAGTTGGGTCCTCTATCCAAATCCACTATGTTTGATCTATCAACCTAGATAGCAAAGTGTGTTGCTGAGCCAATCTTTAGTCTCTACAACTCATGCCTTAAAGCTCTCAGTTACTACCAAAAAGAAATCCTGGCCTTTTGGACAAAATGTTGACTAAAAATAAATCTACCAAGTTTAAGAAGAGTGATAAGAATAAAGATGGACAGACCTCATTCTTGGCAATTCCATTGTGCAAATACCTAATTTTTTTTTAAAGAATTGGTGCACCTTTCACCCTTGTCATAGTGACTCAACTTGGGCCTCAGCTGATTTAATATAGACTATTCAACCCCAAACCTCAAATCGTATCCTTGGAACAGGCATGGTTTTCTGCACCAGCACCAAAAATCAAACTTCCACCTGGGGAGACCGTAATGCTGCCCTGGCACTGACCTGCTCCAGGATGTATTCATATGATACTCTGACTAGGGAAAAGCAACAACTTACTTTCAGGGCAGATTTCCCTGCTTTGCCACCTAATGGTGAGATGAAATCAGAAGACTCTCCATGATTCCCTGGCTGCAACATAGAATCTGTGTAAAAACCAAGGTTTCTGATAACAGAAGCCTGACTGTGACAACTCCAATTGTGTTGAACTTTTCCTGGGTCCAGAGAGAGAGAGAGAGAGAGAGAGAGAGAGAGAGAGAGAGAGAGAGAGAGAGAGAGAGAGAGAGAGATGGGGCCCAAGGGCTAAGTGGTCTCAGATGCAATGATGGTTGAAATGAAAAAAGGTCATAACTAAATACCCAAGCCAAAGTCAGCAACAATAGAATCAGGAACTATAACAATCAAACTATAGCAATCCAAACTATAACAATCTAAACTTAAAATGACCCTGTTACACTGGCAGGCCAGGGAACTAAGGGTGGAGTTCAGGGATGCATGTTGGGAAGGAAGGAAGGAAGTCAACACTGGTGGTGGGAATGGCCCTAATTCACTGTCACTATGCTTGAAATTCAACTTTGAAGAACTTGTAATTCACAGAAATCTTAATAAAAAAAAAAAAGAACTCACTGACTATCAAAGATTTATTATCAATAATTTTAAGGAGCCAGATAGTGTAGTGGTAGTGCATTTGCCTAGCAAGCAGCTGACCCAAGACGGACCTCAGTTCAATCCCCAGTGCCCCATATGGTCTCCCAAGCCAGGAGCAATTTTTGAGAGCATAGCCAGGAGTAACCCCTGAATATCACCGGGTGTGGCCCCAAAACAAAAAAAATAAAAATAAATAAAATAAAAAATAATATTTAAAAGCATAAATAGCAACCCATTAGATAATAGCATGTATTCTATATTCATGAGAAAAAGCAGCAATAAGTGAGAAAGATAGTCATGTAGGAAGTAATACATTTTGTAAGCAACTATGTAAAGTTAGAAAGTAAAAAGTAAAATCTAATTAAAAATTTTTAACTTATTTAAATTTTGTCTAAAACATTTTAGACAAATATTTTAAATAGGTACAATATAAAGAAGATATTGAGTTAAAATAACTTTAAAAAATCTGGAATTTTAATATTTTATTACAATTTCGGAGCACTTTTTTGGTCAAAATTTATTTTCATTACTATATAAGTTTATAATAAAGTAATTTGAACATTTTCAGTTTCAAGAGAGACTGTTATAAAAGTCTCAGAATTTTTCTTAAACAAACCTATGAATTGTTCTACCATTTAAGTAGGAAACTGGTTGTAATCATGTTTACTTTGTGCTATATAAAAAAAAACTAAAATGTGTTCTGGTGTCCCTTCTCTATCCCCCATAGCTAAGTCACATCAAGGGTCTTATATCACTCTTAAACCATCTGCTAATCATAACAATTGCTAATTTGAGTCCAGTTTATCCACTTCTGGCCCCATTGACAATGTCATTCAGTTTGCAGTGACTATGTGGTCAAGCCCTCACCCATTCTGGCATGCTGCTGCTGCTGTGTCTTTAGCTGTGATCTCTATTGTTCTCCTAGCCTCTGCTTACCATAAGCAATTCCTTCTTCCCTAATCTCAGGGGATCAGCTTCTGTCACCATGGGTAGGGCCATTTGCTTTGTGCACAAGATAATCTTCTCAAGAATTGTTCACATATGCAGAGATTTGTCTTTAAAAAACACCCTTATTCCTGCTTCTGGAAGGATATGTTCTTTTTTTGCATGGCTACATACAAACACACATATTTAATATTTGATGTAAAAGTAATTTAGTAGTCTCATGTAGATGATGCTAATCACTTTGAAATACCTATTAATTTCAATTATTTCGGTTTCAACTCACCTTCAGCTTGTTTCTAAGCTGTATATTTTTTTCCCTTAGATCTGACATGTTTAAACTAATTTCTCTTTTACTTTAAGCTTCTTGAATGCTCTCACAAAAGCATTTTGGTAATATATTGTAGATAGAGATAGATGCTCTAAATGGTTATGATTGAAGAATTGATCATCTAAACTCAGACCCCCAACTCTATTTGGGAGTGCTTCTTGCCTGAATAGCAGATAAAATTTACTGGATATCCTTGTTTAAGCCTTTGCAATTGCCCTCTACTCCACTCTGATGGATTTACAGCTGGTCATTATGTTACTGGGCAAGCTGTAGCAGGAATAAAAGCAGGTCGCCTAAATCAGTCATTTTAATCAGCAGACAATATTACTCTTTATCATTAAAGCTTTTCTTGTGCCTTAGAATAGGATATAAATAGTTTGGACTTCTAGGAAGTATTTTTTTTTTCTCTAATATTTGACTTCATAGATGAGTAGAAAACAATGCAATGCATATATAACAAATATTTCTCTGCCCCAGGAATCAAATCAGCTTTTGTAGAGGAGCCTTGGAATGGTGTCACTTCCTTCCCCTAAAATATTTAGGCAAATCAAAAGGCATAAACTCTCTGCTCTGTCTTTTCAGTTCTGGTAGTGGTAATGCATTGGGGTTACCAGGCACTTCGAGAGCGCCCCCTGGGAGTTAGCACTCCACACAGCAGGAAGAAGCGTCGGACAGGAGGCTTCTTGCAACTCTGTCCAACTGCTCACACAAACCTTAGCAACCCTCACTAAAGGACTGCTCGCTCTCTGTGCTCTTTGTGAGAGTGGACAGTCCAGCATCTCCATTTGCTTCAGTAATTTAAAATCAAGGCATCTCAAAGCAACCTTCTTCGTGTAGTAGTGGCAAAAAATATTCTGGGAAATGATGTTGGAATGAAAATGAATCAAGTTAGCTTTTGGAGGTCCAAGAATGAAAAAGAAACAAGTGAGATTTTGGAAGACCAGACTGGTGCTCTAAGTCCTTGGATGTGTGTGTGTGTGTGTGTGTGTGTGTGTGTGTGTGTGTGTGTGTGTGTGTGTGTGTGTGTGTGTGTGCCTCATTGGGCTCTGGGATTCCATGGGCCAGGCCCTTACTCAAGTGGTGAGGCCTCACTCTGGATCCTACTAAGTGAAGCAAGATTGCTACCCTGTACAAAGTATGCATCTATGTAAGTAATCTAAGACTCAAACAACCACCTGGGATAGAAAGTGACACTAAACTTAGAAACCAAAAAAATGTTTGTGTGACTCCTGGCTCTGATTTTTGCTGAGCCCTGACATTGGAGAAAATAGCTCCACTTTTCTGAGATGCATACTGGTTCCTCAATAAAAGAAACAGATTAAATTCTATTTTCTCCTTGAACATGTACCATATAAATAAAGTCTACCTGACTATTTATTGACTCCAATGTTATAAGTTTTTGCCTCAAGTTTGCCAAAAAGTCAATATTAATACTCTGAAGTTATTAGAAAAGCTGATTGTTCACAAGAACATTTTTTTATCTTAGAGTATTTAGGGGTCATGTCTATTGGCTGAAAGCAGACAGGGTCAAATTAACTAATTCAGTGGCAGTTTCATTATCTATTTGAATACCTATCTAAAGTTATCTGCTATTCAAAGAGAGGGCAAGTTCCGTATTCCACTTCAGTTCTGGCCACACTGATCAGCAGCTACATTGGTCAGAATTACTATCACTTTCATTGCATTTTGCTTTCCTGTTGACCTCATCACCAATGTAAAAGTGTTCCACCATTCATAGACTCACTGGTAGGTGGGTTCTTCAAGTTGGAAGCTCCTATTTTTACATTTTCTCAAAGGTAATACATTTGTAAGTGCTTATTTATAAAGCTTCCAAGGAAATACTTACTTGCCTTTGTTTGTAGAAGTTTCTATGATTCAAGAAATCAAACGAGACAGATGGGATAATAAGAAACTCAATCAGAGGTTTTTTTTTTTATGGTCAGACCGAGGAAACAGGCAAGAGAAGAGATAGGGGATCCCCATCACCTTTGTGACATGAATGGCTGAAATTTTTGGAAAAGTCACATAACTATTTTCCACTGTAACCACACAACTATTTATTCAAGGATGGAAATATGGTGGTAATAATGATATCATAGTGGCCACTCCTTTTCTCAGTTAAAATTCCACCCTTCTCAATTAACTTGTTGTTAAAATAATGACTTGTTTGTATTTTAGGTGATAAAGAGAAATACCTGTTTTAGGTGGTAAAGAGCTATATTAGTGTACTTCCAGAAGACTTTACAGCAACTTAGCAGTTAGATTTGCTGAAAATAATTGAATACCCAGTGTCATGACTAGTGCTGACCAAGTTATAGTACATAAATCTTATAGGCTGTTACTTTAATATAATTTCATATTGGCTTTCTTCAATAGACTTGAAATCTTCTTGAGAGGGCCAAAATTATGTAGCTTTTTAAAACCATAGAAATTGATAAAGTGGGGCTGGAGCAATAGAACAATGTTTAGGTATTTGCCTTGATGTGGCTGGTTAGGGATGAACCTGGGTTTGATTCCCAACATCCCATATGGTTCCCCGAGCCTGCCAGGAGCAATTTCTAAGTACAAAGCCAGGAGTAAACCCTGAGTGCAGCTGGGTGTGGCCCCTGAAAACAGAAATTGATAGAGTGAATTATTTTTTAGTGTCCTTTATGTTCCATTTTATGAAGAAAATTGTATTTATATATACAAAAATAATTTTTATCGTATACTCATTATTGAAGATTCTAGAAAGGCTATCTCCCCTGTCAAGGATATTCTAGAAAGGATATCTCCCCTGTCCATTTTGAATTCAAAATCATAAATTATGATGTCACAGTTGTGGGCTCAAAAAATCTTTTCTAAAACGATATGGAGATTCCTCCAAAAACTGGAAATCGAGCTCCCATACGATCCAGCTATACCACTCCTAGGAATATACCCTAGGAACACAAAAATACAATACAAAAACCCCTTCCTTACACCTATATTCATTGCAGCTCTATTTACCATAGCAAGACTCTGGAAACAACCAAGATGCCCTTCAACAGACGAATGGCTAAAGAAACTGTGGTACATATACACAATGGAATATTATGCAGCTGTCAGGAGAGATGAAGTCATGAAATTTTCCTATACATGGATGTACATGGAATCTATTATGCTGAGTGAAATAAGTCAGAGAGAGAGAGAAAAACGCAGAATGGTCTCACTCATCTATGGGTTTTAAGAAAAATGAAAGGCACCCTTGTAATAATAATTTTCAGACACAAAAGAGAAAAGAGCTGGAAGTTCCAGCTCACCTCAGGAAGCTCACCACAAAGAGTGATGAGTTTAGTTAGAGAAATAACTACATTTTGAACTGTCCTAATATTGAGAATGTATGAGGGAAATGTAGAGCCTGTTTAGGGTACAGGCGGGGGTTGGGTGGGGAGGAGGGAGATTTGGGACTTGGGTGATGGGAATGTTGCTGGAAATTTTCTTCCTTTTCTCATTTGCAGTCTTTAAACAAATATTTATTGGTTTTATACCAACAGTTGTTTTGGGTTATTATGGTAAAATATTCAGTAAGTGTGAGATTACTAAGACACAAAATAAATGATGATTTTATACAATAAAAAAAAAAAGAAAAAAAAATCTTTTCTGACTTCAGAACCCTGAAATATGATGTTAGAAGCAGGAACTCTGATATGAAAATGTTTCCCAAAATCAAGCCAATTGTGATGTCAGAATCATGATCACACTGGTTCAAAAAATAATGTCCATTCTGAATTTAGAATTATGAAATACAATGTAATCATGTCTTATCTTATGAATATCAAAGCTTATTTTTTTGCCAGTAAGTTAGATTGAACTTTGAGATAAAGAGCCATAATAGAGGTGAAGTGAAGAAATAGTCTTATAGTCTTTCTGAAAAAAAAAAATAGCCCAGTTCTTCCATCAAACTTCAAAAGAAAATGGCATCCAATACTTTCCAGATAGTCAAATATTGGCTCAATTTTCTGAACATTGTCAGACAGAGAGGAGGAAGATTTGCCTTTTTGTGTTCACTATAACAGACCAATGCCACCCCAAAACCCTCCGACAGAAATATCCCAGCTCTGTGACAGAAATCAAATTATATTAACAGCTTAATTCTCTCAGGACAAAATTGGCTTCAGGCTGAAAACTCTGGGTCTTTCCTTGTAAAATGGAATTGGGTTGATTCCCTCTACTCACCTTTTTACTGGAAAACTCAGAAGCCCTACCCACCACTGCCATCTTCCTGACAAAAATGGCCTGGATCCTTCACCAAGCTTCAAGAGAAACTAATGGCTACAGATACTTTCCAGGTAGCTGAGTTCTTGCTGATACCTCTGCAGCACTCTGAGAAAAGGGAAAAGGCTGATTCCCCCTTTCTATATGAACTGAACACCATCTACTACTCCCTCTGACAGTAATGGCCCATTTCCATGACTTAACCTTATCAAACTTCCAAGCCACCAAATTTGTTTTAGATATATGAATTCTGAACCACCTCAATATCTTTGAGTAGTAGAACCCAACTGTATTACAAGAAATCTGATGGGAAAATTATATAGTAATGTACTAGCCTCAGAGAGCCTTAACAATAACAGAGAAGGCTCAAGAAGCATGTATTTGTCTGACATTTAAAGTGGGTGTCTTTCTTACTTATACAGCTTTGATATTAGGAGGTAGGCAGATTGTGTTTGTGACCATTAAACTAAAAGAGGATTGACCCTTTGTAGTATGAAACCCAGGTATGAAACCTGAGCACAGAGGCAGGAGAATGTACTATCTTTTAGTGACCCAGTAGGACTTGAATGAAAATTCATGGATGATAGATGTAAAATTTCTCAGAGCCAGGTATGCTTTAGGAAAATAAAGCATTATACCATTTCATTTATAAATATTACAAATTTATTTCAAGAACATAATTTATTTTAAGGAGTAAATGTGTTAAACTTGATTATATAGCTCACTTTTACCTGTTAATCTTTATAGATGGTTACTTTTTTTAAAGCAAAAATAGATTTTGTTCAGAGGTACTTAGGAAGGGGAGGGCGTGAATAAAAAAGAGAGAGTAATGAGTAATACGCTAAAGAGAAAGCATGGATTTCTCCAAAAGCAGAAAGAGCCTCAGTAACAAACTCAGCATGAAACAGAGAAGTTGCAGGCAGTAAGTGCTCGGATACCAAATACCAAGGCAACACAGCTGCCATAAGTGTCACTTTTTAGAGAATTTAGTTTGAGTAACTTCATTTGCAAGTAAATTTTATTTTTGTGTGACCATCTAAAGCTATGTGTTTCTATATTATTGTTTTTCTTTTTAAAAAAATTTTTTTTGCTTTTTGGCCCACACACGGTGACACTCGGGGGTTACTCCTGGCTATGCACTCAGAAATAGCTCCTGGCTTGGGGGACCATATGCGACACTGGGGGATAAAACTTTGCTCTGTCCTAGGTTAATGCTTGCAAGGCAAAGGCTCTATCACTGTGCCACCTCTCCAGCCTGTTTTAAAAATCTTTAAGCAAATCATTGTATATCTCTGAAGTAAAGAAACCTGTTATTAAATATGTCAGCTAAATGCCAGATAACAAACCTAATTTGATCAAAAAGTTTAATTTATAGGCTATATTATGTATTGCCCATTCCTTGAGGTTCATGTTTAAGGAAAACTTATCTAAACACTTTATATCACAGAGGCATAAGAATTCTTCCGATGACTTCATGTTAGTCGATAGGTTATTATCCTGAGTACATATGATTTTGTTTGCTCATAAAATGAGTATTTGAGGAAGTTTATGTGTCTGTGATTTTAGAAATTCATAATATCTGGAAACCAAAGTGACAAACATTTGAACTTCTACACCATTAAAAGTTGTCTTTCGGGGCCAAACAGTGGTACAAGTGGTAGTTCATGTGCTAATCTAGGATGGACTATGATTCAATACCCCAGTGTCTCATATGGTCCCCCAAGCCAGGAGTGATTTCTGAGTGCATAGCCAGGAGTAACTCCTGAGCGTCACAGGGTGTGGCCTAAAAACCAAAAATAAAACAACAACAAAAATGTTGTCATCACTTCAAATAATAAAAAAAACATTCTATTACTAAGGACCTTCATAATAATTCAGAGAAGTAGTCATAACAGATAATATTATCCACATTTCTCACAATAAAGAGCAAGACTAGGGTGAATTGTGTTGAATAATGACTTAGAACTAAAGAGGATAGAGGAGAAGCTACAACCAAGTTTGACTTCCTGATTTGCTGAGTACTGTCATTGTAATTGGAAATATTATGTAATCTATAAATCACTTGGTAGTATAAAAGTAACAACTTATGAGTAAAAGAGCTCAAGCCAAACAATTGAGCATTTGTTTAGGTTTAGGAAGTTACGTTTGCAGCAGTGAAAGTTCTAGAGCACATTTGAAATATAATTTAAGTAGTTCCCAGAACATTGGTCCAGCATACCTGTAATGAAGCAAACCAAACTCTTCCACATAAGCTCTCCACTTCCACTGTCAACCACAGTTGTGTGTGTCTCTTTTTTCCTCCTTGGAATTGAATCATCTTTATTTTCTCCACTAAGTGGATTCAAGGGAAGGAAGGAATAGTTCATGTTCAATTCCAATGTGATGTAGAAGACTCAGGAAGGAAACACTATACAGAGAAAGAGGTCAGGACTGTAATACAAAAAATACATTTAGAGATGACTATCTGCATGTATACTCCCTCTGTACATTCTCTTTGTGTCAAAGAGGAAATAGTCTGTGACAGGATTTACCACCCCAGATCCAGTCCTTTCTTAAAAAGACCTAAGACTCCTGTTATAGAACAATTTTGCATGCATAGACACAGTGCTTCATGGCAGGCTATATGGCACTGTAAGCTTTGGTTTTTATCAGTGCAAAACAAGCTTATGTTTTCCTGGAGAGCAATAATTCTGGAGTAGTGATAGGGTGAATAAGAAAGATTTTTTTTTCAGATATATTGACTAGAATCTGATCTCCATGTTGACATGAAGACTTATAGCAAATAACTTCTTTTTTATCAATTTTTCCAGTAAATTGCTTAGATATTTCAACCATAATTTTAATGTACATATTTAAATCAAGGACCCATGATTTCCAAATTTGTTCATACTAGTATTACGGTCATAAAATATCTCAACACCAATCACACCATCAGAGTGACCTTCTATTCCGCAAAGTTCTGGATTCTCTTCCAGCTCTTCACCAGTTCTGGATTCTCTTCCAGCTCTTCACCTGAACCCTTGGCAGGCAGATTTTTAAGTTTAGTTATTGTATATTGGGTCTTCTGTTCTTTTATTTTAAAGACAAGATTCTTAATATTTTTTTACCTTATTTTCATTATCTGTGAAAGTCAGATGATAATGACTATCTCTTAAGTTGTTGAGAACTAAAGATAAAATATATGTAACATCCTTGTCTTTGCTGTTGACAAAAAGCTTAGTTATTGTCACCACCAGTAAAGTTTGAGCTTATAACACACACAATTATAATTGAAAATTTGAGAATGGTATAGCTATAAAATATGTGTTTATAGTGATGGGCGATTTCAAGAAAAAGGAAAAGAAGAAAGAAGAAAAGAATATAAAAGACGGGGCCGGTGAGGTGGTGCTAGCGGTAAGGTGTCTGCCTTGCAAGCGCCAGCCAAAGAAGGACAGCGGTTCGATCCCCAAGCGTCCCATATGGTCCCCCCAAGTCAGGGGCAATTTCTGAGTGCTTAGCCGGGAGTAATTCCTGAGCATCAAACGGGTATGGCCCAAAAAACCAAATATATATATATATATATATATATATTATAATTTATATATATATATTTGCCTATAATGCTGAATTGAGTTGGTCCTTTTATACCAGATGATGCTTTAAATTATATAATCCTTGTAGAGAAAGATGATGCTGTGGTGATTTTTTTTCATAGTAATATCTTTATTTAAGCACCATGATTACAAACATGTTTGTAGTTGGGTTTCAGTTATAGAAAAGAACACCGCTCTTCACCAGTGCAACTTACCAACCACCAATGTGGTTCTGTTTTCTTGGCATAATTTAGAATGTCCTGATATAGGTATTGTATATTGGTATAGTAAATATTGGTATAGTAAATATCAATTTATGTATTTTTTATATATTTATTAAAACTCCTTTAACATTCTGAGATATAAGCAGAAAGTGTGTCATGATCTTCATTTTACACATGGGAAATTTGATGCCCAGAGAGAATCCCCAATAGAAAACTCCTTGTAAGGGGCTGGAGAGATAGCATAGTGGCAGGGCATTTGCCTTGCAAGCAGCTGATCCAGGACGGTTGGTGGTTTGAACCCTGGCATCCCATATGGTCCCCCGTGCCTGCCAGGAGTGATTTCTGAGCACAGAGCCAAGAGTAACCCCTGAGCTCTGCCAGGTGTGACCCAAAAAATCAAAAATAAAGAAATAAAGAAAACTTTTTGCAAGTCACGTATCATACAGTAAATGTCCTATTTCTTATTGCCTTATTGAGGCTGGTGTTTGAAACTTCAGGTTCCTAGATCATGCTCTGTTAACCTCACAGTTGCCTTTCCAGATGTCTTAACATTGAATTAGGAGAACAATCTTTAGATGATAGAACATTGACACTCGGGTTTTTTCTAATGAACTAAGGGTTTTTTGTTGTTTTGTTTTTTAACGCTATCCAGACTCTTTGTTCACCATCTCCCAAGTTGCTTTTCTGTGCCTAGAGCTTTGTTTCTTTATTGTGACATGATTCGTTGCTTTTCTGACTTTGAATGCTCTTTTTGACTTTGAAATGTCAACAAACTCATGGAAGATTTTTAAGCTAGTTTCAAGTTTGTCAGGAGCTGACTGCCTAGAATCTACCCAGAAATGCTTTTAACATGAATGCTGTAGAGTGAGCAATCATAGTTTGTCAGCGGCTGGATCTAATCCTACCAAGTCAATGAGCTGGTTCAATTTCTCTTGGCTTTGTATAGGACAAGATCATTCTTATTTATTATTTAATTAGTTATTAAACTTTATTTAATAATTTTATTTAATATCCTCCACTCACCATGAATATATTGGGCAAAAGATTAAGAATTCCTTTGCTGACATTCAGATTTCATCTGCAAGAGAAAAATAAAACAACAAACCAACATTGTGAAACTCTATAAATCTTACAGACTTACATTTATTTTGTTGTCAAGAATTTTAAGTACTTCCCTGTACTTGGAGGACTGTTCTTAAAAGAAAGTGTAACCTAAAAATAGACTTGTTCTTGGAAGTTGACTTAAAAGTTCTGCAGTACTTTTTCTTTTCATTCTTTTTTTTTTTTCTTTGAACAGGTCAGATTTCCACAGCCAGGCAATTTTCCAGACAAGGCTGACCTTGCCCTTCTCCTCACTGTGTGTTTTCTGTGGCCTTGTTATCCAGATAACTGCTCCCTTTCTTTACTCTGTCCTCTGTTCTGAAAATTGTTTCAGGAATAACCTCTTTCTGGGATGGCAAGCTGTTGAAAATGAATGAATGAATGAATGAATGAATGCATGAAGAGAGTATAAAGCTCCCAACTAACCTACTCATCTCTCCCTCTCCCCCATGGAATCTTAAATAGTGCTGGGGATTGGTTCTACCTTTGTTTCAAAGCCACCATTTTCTTATTTGACCTTTGAAAATAACTCCACTTGGGCCCGGAGAGATAGCACAGCGGCGTTTGCCTTGCAAGCAGCCGATCCAGGACCAAAGGTGGTTGGTTCGAATCCCGGTGTCCCATATGGTCCCCCGTGCCTGCCAGGAGCTATTTCTGAGCAGACAGCCAGGAGTAACCCCTGAGTTTTTGGGTGTGGCCCAAAAACCAAAAAGAAAAAAAAGAAAAAAAAAAGAAAAAAAAAAGAAAATAACTCCACTTTGTCACACCCATACCACTGTCAGTGTAGCTTTAACTACTCAGGTTTTATTGTGGTATTACACAAATTGTAGGATTGTTTGTGTAATTTTCTTGAGTAATGTCATTGGAATTTTGATGAGTACACTGAATTTGAAAGATAGCTATTTTAACAATATTAATTTTTCAACTTCTAATGTGGGACATCTTTGTATTTTTAGCGACCAGATGAAAACACTTCCTGATAAAGTGATAGTTGTCAAAAATATTGTATTGAAATAAAAACAAACACAGATCTAACAGAAGATCATTGACAACTCTAAACTAATCTCACACATGTATGAACAGTTATGTTATAAGAATCTACAATGGGGGCCGGCGAGATAGCATGGAGGTAAGGCATTTGTCTTCCATGCAGAAGGACAGTGGTTCGAATCCCGGCATCCCATATGGTCCCCCATGCCTGCCAAGGGCGATTTCTGAGCATAGAGCCAGGAGTGACCCCTGACCACTGCCAGGTTTGACCCCCCACAAATAAAAAGAATCTACAATGGAGAAAGGAAATTATTTTCTTCCTTGAGAAAACAGAATAGCCAACATGCAGGAGAAGGAAACAGTGGCACCATATTATATCATACAAAACTTTAATTTAGAATAGATTAAGGACTTAAATGTTTGAACTAAAATCATAAAATACAGAACACATAAGTAAAGTAACCCAAAGATAATTATGGCCAATTAGATAAACATTAGAAAATACCCACATTAGAGAAAGGCTTATCAAAACTACAGATATTATTTCACACCTGCAACTTATGTGTAACATAAATGTTTAATTATTAGCCAAACATTGAACATATAAATATCTATTTTTTGTACTAGGCTTTGCTGACACAAAATTTACAAAAATTATATGACTGTCTAATGCATGGTATTACTCACCATTCCCATCAGTATAAGGAAACACAATATCTACAACATTTTTTCATACTCCTAGTCTTTATCACTTTATATTAACATGTCACATGTAAACTTCAGAACTAAATTCTTCATTGTCCTTATCCCAAGAGTCTTTATATCATTACAAATCTCCACCCCTGACCTGAACCTATAATATATTTTTTCTCAAGTATTTCATTTTTACTTATAACATACTATTATTCATATATAGCATAAATAAAACAAACAATAATTTATATTTGGAAATTCTTTTCAGGATGTCGGGACATACCTAGTGGCATTTAGGGGTTACTCCTGGCTCTGGCTCAGATATCACTCCTGGCATTTTGGGGGACCCTATAGGATCAAACCCAAGTCAGCCAAATACAAGCCAAATGCCCTACCCATCATGCTAATGCACTAGCTCTAAATTTATTTTTGTAATAGGTGCCCTATAAATGTTTATTAAATATTGAACAAATTTTATAATGTCCACTTTTTAAAAGCTACATTCAGTTGAAGTGGGATTAAACAGTTATTACTAAGAATAAAAAACAAGGTTATTTGCATATTGGTGAAATAAAAATCTTGAAATTGAGAAATCATACTGTGATATTAAGCCTATGCACAAAAATAACAATAATAATTTTTATTTCTTTATCAAGTCACTTGAGAAAGAATATGCAATAAAGGGAACTTTCCTCATACTGTGTAAATGAATTTTTCATCTCCTTTGAAGAGAAGTAGATCCACATATATATATATATATATATATATATATATATATATATATATATATATATATATATATATATATAATTATTCAAGCAAAGCCTTCTGGCATACAATTAAGCTAACAATAAATCAAATCAAATTTTGTTTTGTTTTATTTCCAATTGGAAAGCATATAAAAATGTCCACCTTTCATTCATGACTCATTAGAGGGACAATGCTGACAGCTGAGGTCTTGTCATTTGGCTTATTGTTTTAGATTTTTTATTTATCTTAAATTTTTGTGATGATCAAGCTATACAGGGAGATAGAGCTGCATGTATTTTCACTGCAACCTAAAACAAACACAATTCTTTAAAAAGACATATCCATTATATCATCCTCTTAATCTGTGCAGATGTGACTTGCTGAAGTCTGAGATCAAAGTGTCACTGTAGGTGGGTTCCATATTGAGCTCCTGACAGATAAACTGTTAAACGTCTATTCTTGCATCTGATATTTACTAGCAGATTTTGGTAGATCTTAACTCGTAGACACATCTCTCCGATCTCTGCTTGTCTTTATATAGCCTTCTCTCCTTGTGTCACTCTGTCATCTCTTCTTATAAGGTCACTGGTTATTGGATTTATGGCCCAATGTAATCCAATATGACTTCATTTTAATTACATCTTTGAAGACTCTATTTCCAAATGAGGCCATTTTCTGAAAATCCATTGGGCAGAGATTTTAGGAGACATTTTATTTAACTATATTATCATAAAAATAAGCAAACAAAATATTAAAACATATGATGGAGGGTTGTAGATGGTTCACTTATAAATATATAGGTTCATTTTGAGTAAAGATTTTGGAATAGACATTGAAACTTTTCATAGACTTTATGTATAAGATCTAATTCTCAAATTTTATGTTTATTGGTAAACTAAAAAGAACCTAAAAATATTTTTTACTGACTTTCTTGTCATGATTCAGTGTTCTCTGTAATTAGTTTGTGACTTTAAAAAAATATATCTGAGAAATGGGCTAAACATTTCTGATTAATTGGCAATATTCATGCATCTCTTTGTGACAAATTAAGGAAGAATTTTTAACAAATTAAAATTCATAAAGCAAAGATACTGTAATCTGTGTAGCATAGTCTTCTTCAGTTCAGGATTACATTTTAATACCATAGTTCTGAGCAACAGATAGAACTGTATTACACATATGTAGCTAAAAGCTAATAGAAAAATACACAATAAAAGCTTAAATAGAAGGAAATAGCTATTTAACTCATATTTAATAAGTAAATAAAGGTGATTATGCTCACCATTTTAAACTTATACATTTATATTGCTGTTCATGTTATGGTTCTCGAGTAGTGGCTAAGAATGCTATCTCAGGGACCAGGGCAAAATTCTCATACGGCACAATTTCAGGAGCAATGCTGTCAAGGAAATTCTCTCTTTGCATGTGACATCCAAAGATGATAAACTCATTCTACAGGGAAAAATAAACATCTTCTATTGAAGTGTAAGATTTAATGCTTAATTGCTTATATGGTGGTTTGTGATACTTAGGTAAAATGTAAAACAATACTCATTGGAATTTCTATCTCTTTTTTACTACTTTATATTTATTGGCCAAGTCCTGCTGGGACCATTAGAGTTAAGGTTATATCATGTTGCCATTTTAAATCTCTGTTTTCAAGAGCTCTTGACATATGGTGTGTGTTTTCAAGCCAGAGGGGATTTATTTTAAACAAAATGTGAGACGGTTACAATCCAATTGCACATCTTTTTGTAAGGGTGTCAGATTAAATAAATTAAGTGGGTATTTTCAAACAGTATTTTATATATACATATAAAACTTTAAATTTTGAATATAGAGATTTTAGCAGAATATTTTTCATGTTATCATACATTTTTATTAGATTTGGCACTTAAAAGATAGGGAAAGATTAATTATTCAGATTACTTATTTCCATAAGGTAAGTAGAATTTATTAATTCCAGATCACTAATGTCACAGATATATTAAGCTGGAGATATCTCAATGTTGATTTCTATTATGTAATTCAGTTATATAGAGTTGCGCTATATTGCTCTTATGTCTCTCTGCGTCTTGGCTTCTTATATTTGAAGATATTGTCCTATGTGAAATAATTCCATTGTAAATCAGTAGTCTGGGAACTTTGAGTTTGAATTTAGTTATTCCAAATAAAATACTTTTTCAAGATACTCTCTGCATACTTAGGCTCAAAAAGTTCCTTTACTAAATATAGAAGATATTTGTCAGTGTCTAAAATCACGTTTTTAATCTAAAATCTGTCTAGATTCTTTATACTCAATTGCCTAAATTCAGAGACAAAAGTTGAAAGAAGAGGAGGGTTCCAATTTATCTATTTTGCTTATACCTTTGCTCTAAATCAACCCAGAGTTAAATGCCTAAGAGAAATGAGCCAATTAAATTTGACTTCTCAACACGTTGCATCTAATTAATATTTTTGTGTTAACTCGTGACTGTTGCCTAATACATTTAAGTACTGTAGTTTACTTAAACCACTTCTCAGTGAAATTAGAACTACAGTTTCCTATGAACAAAAGAAATATAAGTCATCCTTAAAATGTTCAACTCTGATCCATTCAGTATGTACATAGATGAGTGTGCAAAAAAAATTAGTTATTCTAAGGAGAATTGAACACAGTTATAATTAGAACATTTCTTGAACATTGAGAATATCCTGATAAAGGAAATTTCATACATTTATGTGCTTCCCATTTTTTTCATTTCTTTGTTCTATTGCTCTGTTCTTAATAACACCCTGGAGCCAAAAAGGAAAAAAAAAATGTTTGTGAAGCTAAGAGCTGTCCAGATAAGAGAAAAGGTCATGATCCCCCTCCTGTGTGTTCATCAGCAAACGAACACCAATCTGGAAGTAAGAGGATGCCTGTCAATATGGAGTGGGCAGGCAACAGCATACCATCAAATTGAAGGCAGCAAATGCTCGCACAGTTACACTGAGCTCCAACCTTAACCCAAAATCAATAATCACCAAAGTATTACAATATGAAGTGACTGATTCATAGAGGCAGAGGTGCAGGGAGAGAACATATGTGCGAAGCTTCATAAATGCTAAAAATAAGAAATGTGTGATATTTCTCACCCTTTCCCCATATCTAAGGTAAGAGAATTCATTAAATAAAATACAGTTGGGGAGCCTAAGGCATGACCTTGTTTATTAATGTTCAGTGGGACAGGTTTCTTAAGGAAGCTGCTAACCTTCATAAAATACAGAATGTGAAAGTGTGGGCTTAATTTCAAGTTCACAGTTTTTGGACCGTGATCAGTATTCATTAGCATATATTTTATGATTTGTGCCTTTGATGCTTGCTTGCGTTAACTATCTGTGTTGTAAGACAGTTGGAATTTTTGTAATAGTGAGGAGTATTTCCTTTAATTTTTAAAAAAAATTGAGGGAAAAATCAGTTTATTTCAGACTAGCTAAACAAAGTCTCTCACTATTGCTGCTTTGAGTTATTTTGTGAGAAAAGTCTCCTCTTCCAGGAAGACCTCTTAGATCTGTGAAGAAAGGAAGGATGGATTTTCTAATTTTGAAACCTGAAAATGAACTATCCACAAACAATAGGAATTAGTCTGAGCCAAAGTGAGTAAGAAACACAGCAAATTTCAAGGAAGATTAAATAAAGCATGCATATGTTTATAGAGCCCACTATAGGCATATGCTACTTCCTTGTTTACTGATTCCTGCCTACTATTTTTTTTTTTTTGGTTTATGGTTTTTGGTTGGGTCACACCAGCGGCGCTCAGGGGTTACTCCTGGCTCTGTGCTCAGAAATCGCAACTGGCAGGTACAGGGGACCATATGGGATACCGGGATTTGAACCACCATCCATCCTGAATCGGCTGCTTGCAAGGCAAACGCTTTACCACTGTGCCCCATGCTCTGGTCCCATGCCGACTATTTCTTTCAATAAAGGGAGAACCACAGCAATAAAACTAGGAAATATATTTCTAGAGAAAATATTTTTAGCATATATTAATGGTACTTTTTATTTCACACTTTCTTTTTTAATATAATTTTTATTGAGACCAATGTGAATTACAAGTCTTTCGTAGTTGTATTTAAGGTACAAAATGACAGTGAAACAGGGCCACTGCCATGACCAGTGTTGACCTCTCTCTCTCTGTGACAGTACCCAGCATGCATCTCAGATCACCACCCTTAACCCCCTGAACTGCTATAGCTTGTTGTATTTTACACTTTTTTTTAAAATGTGGACCTCAGTATCCCTTAGAAAAACACAATATTTCATTTTCTGTTTTGATTATGTGTTTGCTATTTATGTTCTTATCTATTTTTATTGTATTTATGTATCTTAGCCATGTAATTATGTTATGTATAGAATTATGTTTGTGTTATGTATGTATGCATGTAATTCTTATGTATATATATATGTGTGTTGTGTTTTTAATCTGTATTATATATATTTATGCATTAATGTATTAATGTCTTTATCTATATTCTTATGTACTTATGATCTTATCTCTATACTCTAGTATTCTGATTCCATCTAGTTGTACTAATGGCATTCAGAATTCCATGTCAGCCATGGAATTAGCAAAACTTTAAATCTCTGTTCTTTCCAATATCCAGTATAAGAAAAAATATCTTAAAACAGTGCATAAATTAAACATTAAAATATATAGATTTATGTTATATTTATTAAATAAATAATATTGCATTTTATATATTAAAATTTAGCTGTCAGGTAGCTTAACTAAGCCTAAAAAACTATTAAGAGAAGCCTATCACCTGTCCTTATTTTATTTTATTTTGGTTTGTGAGCTTCACCGGGTGATGTTCAGGGTTTACTCTTGGATCTGCACTCAGAAATCACTCCTGGCTCAAGGGACCATATGGGGTGGCGGGGATCAAACCCAGGTCCATCCTGGGTCAGCCGTGTAAAAGGCAAATGCCCTACCACTGTGCTATATTGGTCTGGCCCTCTGTCCTTATATTTTTGACGATGCCTGATGTTCAAATAATTTAATCAATTAATAGAAATATTGGATCTTGAAATTCTCTCTTACTTGCACTCTTACAACTCAAGACAGCTTTCACTTCCTTTGGTATCCTACCTACCCATACTCACAAAACAGAAACACATAAGCCTAGGAGAGCAAAATACCTCCAAAATGCATCTTCAAAATCACACTTACGAAGAAAATATAACAATTCAATTTGAAGTTCTCTTGAATTACATTTTTCAGAGAAATTTAGAGAAAGAACTTATAATCATTTTTAAATATTATAATTTGGGATAAAGATCAAAGTGAAATGTGGCTGGTTATGTGGATAGTGTGGGCAGGGAGAGACTGAAAAGCATTCAAACTCAAAACACCTTAGAAGAAACCAGTCAGGTTGCACTTAAGATTGAGAAAAACCTAAGAAGAACACTGCAAGTCTTAGAACTCAAAGAAGTCTTCTATTATAGGAGGCCAATGAAAGGACTATGGCATCAGATCAGAGTAAATGGGAGTATATCAAACTGAAAATTTTCTGGATGGCAAAAGAAATATGACATAAATTAGAAGGCAGCTAGCTAAATGGGAGAAAATTTTTACATCTGACACATCAGATAAAGGGTTGATATCTAGGATATACAAAGGATTCACAAAGGTTAGTTCCCAAAATTGTAAAAATCCCATTAAAAATGTGGAGAGAGAAAATGAGCAGACACTTTTCTGAGAAAGATGACCAACAGGCTCATGAAAAAAAATTGCTCATTATCACTTATCTTTAGAGAAACTCAAATCGAGACAATAATGAGATATACCAGTGAGGATGGCACATATAAAAAATATTGGGAACAATCTCTGTTGGCGAGGATATGATGAGAAAGGAACTCATCAACTGTTGGTGGGAATGTTGTCTTGTCCAACTCCTACAGAAAAACAGTATGGCGAATTCTCAGTAAACTAAAAATTGAACTGCTATATAACCCAGCAATCCCTCTTTTGGGTATCTATCCTCAGGACAGAAATAGATTCATCCAAAAAGATATATGAACAGTGCTATTCATTGCAATACTCAGTACAATAGCCAAGACTTGGAGTCAACCTAGATGTCCAATAACAGATAAGTGGATTATGAAGTGTGGTACATGTATACAATGAATTACCATATAGCTGTAAGTAATGATGCAGTCATGCAATTTACAGCAACATGAATGGAACTGGAAGATATTATGTTAAATTAAGTAAGTTAGAATAAATACACAATAATATCACTTACATGTAGTATTTAGAATAATTGCATGAAGAAATGCAATGGCTAAATGGTATTTGTCTTGAACACCCTTGGCCTTAGAATTTATCAAGGAGAAAGAAACTGAGTGGAAGAGGAGAAACAGAAACATGAAGGGATGAGGGCAAGGGGCCAACCAGTCTCAGATGATTGGTATTGTTAAAAAAGTATAGAACTAAATATCAAGCCAAAGACTGTGCACAGTGCCCAGAGTAACCCCTTGAATGCCACCAGATTTGGGTGACCCAAGCATCAAAAAATTTAAAAAACAAAAGAAGGAAAGAAATTTTCTCAAGTCTACTGTGAGTTTTGAAAAAAGAAGGGGACTGAAGGACATTCTCATAAGGAACAATAGAGTTGCAAGAATGAAGGGTACTGAAAATATAGTTTTTATAATAACTGCATAAGTAGTAAATTTTAAAAAGTTTTTAACAGGAAACAATTCAGGTCAACCTATACTAGGTCCACTCCTATGCCTTGAAGAGTAAGAATACAATATTTCCATTCAATACATAATACACACTTCACACAGAAGTAAATCAATAAATGCTGTTGACTGGTGACTAACTTTGCTTACTGTCTACCGTTATGTGTGTCACCTGGCTTTGACAATACTCATTCATTCACTGAATTCTTTTGTGACATGATGCAAAGTAAAAATTCTCTTCCACTTGGCCTTAATTAAGACAATAAAGCAGTTAGGAGCGTATATTCTATTCCTTCAGCAGTGACATTGACCGAATTTTATCACTGTCATGAACCATAATTTCTTTCCTTAAAAACACTTTTTGAAACAAACAACTGTTAAAGTCAAGGTTTCTCCCCCTCCCAGTTTAGAAACAAAAAATCTAAAAGTCCTTGGGATCTAGTAAGTGATCTCTCTCCCTAAATTAGTAGTTAGTGTCATATTATTTCTCAACACTGTTAATATTGAATAGCATAACTAACAAAATTCAACATTGACTATAATTAGCATTTTTCTTTGTACTTTACGTACATGGTGTCATTTATCTTCACACTAAGCATATAAAGAAGGTGTTATTTTTCTTTCCTTTCGATAGATGAGGAAATAAGCCAAGAGAAGCTAAGAAAAGTATCACACATCTGTGATCTGTGAGCTCTGAAACACTAATTTTGCATATTCATTAAGTTGCAAGATCTTTTGAGATGTATCTTATTATGAGAGAAGAATTTTAAGAGTTTCTATCTTTATTTCAACAATTTTATTTTTTGTGTGATCTGTAATACTGTTAGTGATAATTTCATGCACGGATAATTTCAGCTCTATACTCATCACCAGAATGCCCACTTCTCTTCATCAAAGTTCCAAAGGTCCCTAACATCCATTTTTACCTACATCCCTTACCTAAAAACTCAGTTCTGTGGATCAGCTCTCCAACTGCACTGACTTTGGCAATTTGGTGGGTGGTTGTTGTTATTTTTGTTTATTTGTTTTGGGGCCACACCTGGCTGGGCTCAGGAGTTACTCCTGGCAGGCTCAGGGGACCATATGAAATGCTGAAGATTGAACCTGCATTGGCTGTCTGCAAGGCAAGCACCCTACCAATTGTGTTATCTATTTGGCCCAACTTTGGCAATTTATGTCCCTATAAAATATTTTTTATATCCTCATCATTTTGTATCTATTCCTTTTCTCCTGACTTACTTCACTCAATGTAATACCCTTTTAATTTTATCCACATAGCAGGAACCAGAATGTTTCATCTTTTTTTGCTGTTAGAACGGATTCCACTGTGTAAATATATCATAGCTTCTTGATCCATTCACCCATAGCTGGGCATTGGATTGTTTCCCTATCTTGATTATTGTATTAAGTGTTGCAATGACTGTAATTGTGTGTGTTTGTGTGTGTGTGTGTGTGTGTTTTCAAATGAATACTTTTGCATTTTGGAGATAGGTGCCAAAAGGTTGTCTCATTAAATCATATGGATATCCTATGCTTACTTTTGCAAGATCTCTCCAATTATTTTCCATAAATATCGAATGAGATGCCATTCCCACAACATGCACAGAGGGTTCCTTTTTCACTAACTATATCCTCCAACTCCAGCTATTTCCAGTCTTTTGACCTATACCATGCTCATTGCTGTTATAAAATATTCCAAAATGTTGCTCTTTAATTTATTTTAAATTTTAGGTATTGCGATATCCAATATAGTTAATGGCAGGATTTATACATATAATGTTACAAAATAACACCCTTCACCAAAATGTTCTCCCCCAAAACAACATGCATACATAAGGTCCCTTACCACTTATCCCCCACTATGATAAGTTCAGTTTTATTCATCAGTTCTCAGGCTTTTTTACATTTGGTCATTTTTTTTTAATTTTGTTTTAAGAAAAAAAGAAGGTAGTTTATTGTCATTGTAAATAAATGCACAAAGCACTCTTTATACAAATGAAAGAGACAAAGAAAGCAGCTAATGATGAATCTAAAAAGAAAGCGTATCTAGGGGTTAGGCTAAGATGCAAGATGACTGAGGACCTGTGGCATCTTTTTTGGAGACACAAAGCTTTGTAATGAGACAGGCATAGTGCTTAAACCTTATGACAATTTCTATTATGCTTACGCTGGAAATTCACTGATCTTTTTTTTTTTCCCTGTTGAGTATAATTTTTTTTTAAATTTTAATTTTGATCATATTGGCTTACATATCTTTCACAGTAGTATTTTAAGTACATATTAACATTGAATCAGGGAAATACCCATCACCAAATTTGTCTTCCCCCATCCCAGTTCCCTTCCTGCAAACCATATCCCCCACCATCACCCCCCGAGCTGCTTGAGTAGATGGTCCCCTCTTTGTTTAGCTTACTATTAGTGATCATATGTCTGTTTGGTCCTGGTACCCTCCTTTGTTTCCTCCTCTATTTGAGAGGCGGAGCTAGATAATTCAAGTTATGTGGTTTTGTTTGAAGGAAAGAAAAGCAATAGAATGGGGTAAAAAAATAAATAATCAAATAAGCTGAAAATGGGTGGAGTCCTTCTAGAGGCTTTCAACCTCAGTTTGAGAGAGTAAATGAAAAAGGTAATTGAAACACCGCAACAATACAGAAAGAAATATCAAATTAAATATCCAGTGAGCAGTACAGCAATAAAGACAAGCACCACACAATAGTCTTGGTCCTGAAATCAATGCATTTGGTCATTTTTTTATTCTATTACTATGTTTCTTTGTATGCCACATATGAGAGAAGATATTGTGTATATGATGCTCACTACTGACTGGCTTCACTGAGCATAATACTCCAGTTAAATACACATAAACATGACATTGCAGAATTTTTTCCTCTCTTACAACCAAATAGTATTCCATTATGTACCATAGTTTCTTTTTTCTAATCATAAGTTCTTGAATTATTGGTTTATTTCATATTTTGCAAAAGTGTGGAAAAATGCATAAATGTCTTCTGATAGTCTTTTTGGCCCTTGGGATAGATGTCACAGTGTGGAATTCCTGGATCATACTAAACACAAATCCAAGGTGCTCCATTCAAAGATGTTTCCAACCACTAAGTAACAAGGCATATACTGAAGTGAGGGAGAATTAGATCAATCTCATTAATCCTACAGATGAATGTAGCCTTTTAAAAGTATGATATCTAAGAGATGACAAATTTTAACTTAAGGAGAATAAAACAATCAGTACCATCAAAGACTGAGGATAAGAGATGAACAGAAACTTTTTCAAAACGACATACGGTGCTGGAGCAGTGGCTCAGTGGTAGGGCATTTGCCTTGCACATAGCTGACCAAGGACAGACATGGGTTGGATTTCAGGTATTCCATATGGTCCCTCAAGCCAGGAGTGAGTGCAGGGCCAGGAGTAACTCCTGAGTGCCACCGGGTGTGGTCCCCCCAAACAAACAAACAAACAAACAAACAAACAAAAAAGAAAGACATACAGGTGCTGTATAGAACAGTGGTGAAGGTATCTGCCTTGCACAAGCTGATCCAGGTTTGATCCCTGATGCACCAGATGGTTCTTTGAGCCTTTCCATGAGTGATCCCTGAGGACTGACTCAAAATTAAGCCCAGAGCACTGCTAAGTGACACCAATAAGTCCCTCTCCAAAAGACACAGATAGTCAATACATAAATGAAAAAGTATTCTATATCCCTTACCATAAGAAAAACTCAAATCATAACATTTAAATACTTCCTCACATCAGTGAAATTGTCACATATCATAAAGACCAAAAACAGCTAATGTAGCATGAATGTGGGGAAAAGGAGTAATCATTCACTGTTCATGGGAATGCTGATTAATTCAATCTGTTTTTAGAGCAATACAAATACTTCTAAATACTCAGGATTGTACTTGCAAATGATCGTAGTTTTTATTTGCATTTCCCTAATAATAAGTGTCTATGAGCACTTTCTACATGCTTACTTAGCTTACATACATCTGTGAGAAAGTCTGTGTATCTTCTTTGTCTAATTTTGAATAAGATATTGTATTTTTGTTGTTGATCTTTCTCTCTTTCATATTTTCCTGTAAATAATCATCTTCTCTCATACTCACAGTTATACATGCTTCTGTGCATATGTATACCACACTCCACATAGTCTTGCCTTCGGAGATACTGGAGACATTTTAGACACTTGAATTTATAAAATTTCACTCTAAAATCTGACCCAATATAATAAAGTAAAGGAATAAGTCCAATTACCTTTTTTTGTTGTTTTGTTTTGTTTTTGGTTTTTGGGCAACACCTTATGATGCTCAGGAGTTACTCCTGGCTATGCGCTCAGAAATCACTCTTGGCCTGAGGAAACATAGGGGATGCCAGGGATCTGGCCAAAGTCCTTCCTGGGTCAGCTGCCTGCAAGGTGATGCCCTACCAGTGCTATCACTCTGCTATCACTCTGGCCCCAAATTCAATTATCTTTTAATAAGTCTTGAGATATATGACTCATAACAAAATTTCCCCCCTGCCACATTTCAATTTATATGAATGCCAAGATCCTACATATTTAAGTGAATGGAATTACAGTATAAATGACAAGTTTGATTTTCAAGTGAGATAAATGCAATCAGGACCATAGCTTTATAGTCATACCTAACATTTCCTAAATCAGCGAATCAGGAGATAATGAGAATCTCAAATTATTCTTAGAATAAATGGTATCTTAGCCAATCTTATATTTTGCTGATAAATATCAATTTATGGATTGTTAGATCAATTTGAGTCTGATTCTATGCTATAATTATTAGAACACATATATTTGGGGGGGAGAGTAAAAACAGTTTTGTATGCAAAGGTACTGAGAAAGAGGAGGGAGAGGAAAATAAAGGGAGAAAATAACACTCTCAAGAGAGAATATAGGCTTCTCCAAAGGTGGAGCTATGGGATCCTGGGTTCTGAATGAGGAGGGATGCCATTTTGTAAAGGCCACATAGCAGGCTTCTGTTCTGAACAAGGAGGGACACCATTTTGTAAGGACCACATGATGTAAGCCACATGCTAGGCTTCCATGAGTCTATTTCCATACTGCTCCCAAGCTACCTGACCATACCAGGTAGTAGCCAATTAGGGAAGAACACAAGGGAGCAATAGAAGGTACTCTCTAGTCAATCATTTTAAAGGTCATTAAAAAGTTAGAAACTGCCAATATTCCATCCCTATATATTCCTCTTCATGACCTTGGGCAGAGTTCATCTCCTTGAGTTACCTTGGCTCCTGGCTGGCCAGTTTTGTGACTATTGGCAGACGGATTAAAGTTTTGTTCAGCTTTACTTTAGAAGTGTGGTCTCACACTGGACCCTAACAGAGAGAGCCACGGACACACCCAGCATAAAAGAAGGAAAGTACTTATCTCAAGAGGGATGATTTGGTTGACATGTGCATGTAGGGACTATGTTCATGGGCACAGGAAGCATCTGTGAGTGTGCCTTCTTTGTTTCAAGTTAATTTATTCAAGGTTTCTCTCAACCTGCCCCATGTGGGGATTTCTACTTATGTTTAGAGTCTTGTGGTCATTCCCAAGGGGAAGGGTTGGAATCAGTTGATCTTCAACCTTCTTTGTTCTGAGCTTCTTTTGACCTGGTTTTTATTTCTGCTGGAGCTTCTCTTATCAGGCCAGTATCCCTAAGGTGAGAATGCACTTCTTAACCTTTTGGAGAAGCTAAAAGAGACTTTTGAATTAATAATTATTGTAAACAAAGAAGAATTCTGAAAATAAGACATTTCTGTGTGTATTTGAATGGAGGTGAGATTCATAGATTGTTGTTTTTATGTTACTTCCATTAGTTATTTATTAAGAATAAAAATAAAAGTGCTCCAGGGTATTTGGTTTTTAAAATTAATTCCAAAGGCCATAGCAGTTGCTATTTTATTCATAATTACTTACACCTGGATTGTCTTGTAGCCTCACCTATTCATATCAAAGTTTAAGTGAATCATTGGTATGGATGGAACTAACTTTCCCTGGCCTCTTTTTCTTAACAAAAATAAACCTTAGCAAATGCAAAACTGACACATCTGGCTTGCTCACTGCTTGAGGAAGTTTGTGTCAACATGAGGTGAACTGAACTGTTGTAAACAACTGATTTCTTAGGGAGCAAAGAAAAACAGTTGGGTAAATAGCAAATGTCTAGGTGCCTCAGAGCTATCTCCTGAAGCAAAGAAATTGGGGGAAAAAGTGACAAAGAATTCCAAGACAATAGACACTAAAACGTCTATCTTCAAGGTTTACTTTTTCCTTCCAAATGAGGGATGGGCAATAGCAGACCTTTAAAAAGTCCTGGGGAATAGAATGCATACCTTTCTAGCACCATTCAGTTGTCAGAGTTCCCTTTAATCCCTATCTTTCTAGTTAAAACACATTTTTTTTATTCTGCTGGGAAGACTTACCTGGCACAGATGATTCTGAAAAACTGCCCCATCAGCAGCCAGCAGGCTTATTACCTTGTTAATTAGGGTCACTGCTCACTAATAATTTAGCCAATAACCTGGTATTTTTTAATAAGGCATTTACTACATTTATTATTTCTTTTTGCCAGAGTTATAATAAATATAGTGAAATTTATTAATTTATGAAGCTTTTATCTAAAGCAAATGCATTCACCATAGTCTTAAATTTTCTTTCTCTTTATATTTATCTAGTGCTATCACCTTTTTCTTACTCAGATAAAAATTTTTCCTGCCCAAAGTAGCTTCATATGTTAATAATGTCTATCTTATAATTTTTTTTTACGTTTTAAGAGAGGCTTCTGCAATGCCAAAGAAATGAGGCCTCTAGTAAAAGAAAACTTGATTGTAAGAAAATATTCACAACAACAAAAAAATGGGAACAATTTCATCCAAATTGAAAGATGAAACAACCAGTTCCTTGAAGATGACTTAAACATGATGAATAGGCATAGAAAAACATGTTCATTACTGATTACCAGGGAAATGCCAATTAGAATTGTAGCAAGGCACCATTTTATAACAGCAAGACTGGTCTACATTTAATAGCTTCAACACAGTAAATGTGATTGTAGATGTGACTTAAAAAAGGAACTAATGCATGCAGCTGATCGAGGTTGTATTCGTGATATCACATATGTTCCTCTCTAAGCACTGCCTGAATAATTCCTGTGTGTAGAGACAGAATTAACCCCTGATCACCATGATGTCATCTAAAAACAAATGGAGCTATTGTTCACTGCTGGTGGATATTTTACTTGGTTCTATCTCTTTGTAAAACAATTTGGAGTTTTCTAAAATAAAAAAAGAAAGAAAGAAAATAGAAGTGTCACTTGATCCTGCAATTCTACCTCGAAAACACAAAAACATTAATCTGAAAGAACATACATTCTATCATGTTCACTGAAGCACTAATTATAATACCCAAGATCTGAAAACGATCCCAAGTGCTCAACAATAGATATTGGTTAAAGAAAAAGTAGCATATACAATGGAATACTACTTAGCTATAAAACATTCAATCTTTCAATTTGTTGCAACTTGGATGGAATTGGAGAAAAATTATACTGACAAGTGAGTCAAAAAGAAAAACAAACACCATTTGATTATAATTGTTTGTGATACGTATATTAAGGGTTAGTTAAGTCTCAATGGAAATAATCCTAAAATACGATGAATAACAATGTGATATGGTGCTGGAGTAGGGTGGACTTGACATATCAGCATTGCAATTATAACAAATGATATTGGTTCAGTTGTTAAAAAGTTAAAAAATTAGTTTAAAAATCATGTATGCTTGGGGCTGGAGTGGTAGCGAAGAGCCATAAGGCATCTGCCTTTCCCGCGCTAGCCTAGGACAAACTGCAATTCGATCCTCTGGCATCCTATATGGTCCCCCAAGCCAGGAGCAATTTCTGAGCGCATAGCCAGGAGTAATCCCTGAGCATCACCGGGTGTGCCCAACCTCCCCTAAAATCATGTATGTTTAACAATAAAGATAACAAATTTTACTAGTAATCTACAACACAGGCTAATCAAAGATTAAAATTTATCAAGATAAATACAAGTATTTTGACTCAGTATGGGAAGGTAATAGAAATCTTCCTCTAAAATTGTTCTAAAAACATGCAAAGGTGCTTAATATTTTTGTGGTTCTATGGAAAACTAGAAAGCTAGAAACTCTTTAAAGTCATCTGCATCTTTTGCGATTATAATCTCTAGTGATTGTTTCAGTTTAGTTTTAAAATGCACAAAGTAGTATTTAACCACACAATGTAGAGTCACATAGCCAGAATCTGGAAGCAACCCAGTACCTGACCACAGATGAGCAGCTAAAGAAACTGTGGTACATCTACAGAATGGAGTGCTATGCAGCCATTGGGAAAAATAAAGTCATGAAATTTGCTTATACATGGATGGACATGGAGACTATTATACTGAGTGAAATGATTCAGAGGGAGAGTGATAAACATCGAATAATCTCACTCTTCTGTGGGATACAAGAAAAAGAAAAGAGTGTGGGGATGATATCCAGAGACAGTAAAGATAAGGGTTAGGAGGCCCAGTACATGGTGAAAAGCTTGCCACAAAGAGCTGAGAGCGAGGTTAGCGTATTAAAGGGTATACTATGAAAGTCATAGTTGGAAATGATCACTCTGGACAAGAACTGAATGCTGCAAAAGGATAAGTAACATGCCACAGTGAAGAGAGAGATACAGACACAGAGATCCAGGAAAAGAGAGAGAGATATCCAGGAAAGAGAGTGAGAGTGAATTAGAGAGAGAAAGAGAGAGAGAAAAAGAAAGAGAAAGAGAGAGAGAGAATACCTGCCCCAGAAGCAGGTGGTGGAGGGTGGGTGGGAGGGAAGAGGGCATCAGGGAGAGAGGGTGAGAAGAGAACAGTGGACACTGTGACTGGAAATGTGCACTGGTGAATGTTATTGTACATTGTATGACTGTAACTCAATCACAAACAACTATGGAAAAAAATAAACATTATGTTTCTGTGACCAAGCTCTTTAAATAAAAACACGCAAACACACACAAAGTAATGAATTCAACTTTAATTCCATTTGTTTCTTAAAAAATGTGTTTTTGTATCAGGGGCTTTATTGGAGGCATATTATTAATTATATTAAGGATACAGAGGGGATGAGACAGTGATACAAGTATTACAGGTCTCCCCTGTTTTTAACCCTGTTTCCAATCTTCTCCTTTCTCAGACCCTAAGTCTTTAATGTTCATGCCCAGGATAGTATTTTCTGTAGAGCAGAAAGAAATTGGGCAGTGAAAGACTAGGAAATGGAAATATTGAAGTCTCTGGAGGCAAATTCTGTATGGCAGTCTCTGAGCATTGATTTTCCTCCAGTGTATAGTCACGGAAACTTCTCAAATTCTTCTCTGCTAGTCCTTTTCTCTTAGTTCCGTTCCTCTCTAATAGTACACAGAAATTTCTCTTGTATAAAAAGCTTCATAATTTCCCCAAACATCATGCTCTTCTAAATTTCATATATGTGTATCTGAATCCATTTTATCCCTTAATCTAGGCTTTAGAACCTAAAATTAAAAATGAGTGCATAAAGCTTATTTTTATACAAAAGATAAAGGGAAATAATATCTATTAATATTTCTGCAACTCTTATGCATTTCGTCATGCTCTCCTAACCATTCTTCTCACCTGCTTTCTCTGATAATAAAAACATATTCTATTAAAAATGACTCATATATAATTTTACTTTCAATATTATTATTCTATATGACACTGGAACAACAGGAGTTTTTTAAAAATGTCTTCTAAGTCTCTTGTGTTCAGATTCTCCATAGGAATTTATCACTGCAAAGCCCAAACCTTAGTATCTGTAGACAAAACGAACTGGAATTAAAGTACTTTTCTAAAAGAACTATGCCTTTATCCTTACATTTGACGTGTACAAAATGTAGATATTAATACTTATTTGATAGAACATATTTTATAGTGCCTTGCACACACAAAAAAAGATCAGCACCTTCTCTTTTTTTCTCAGTGGCCCATAGCTTTTAAGGGCTTATTGTTGGCTCTGTACTCAGGGATCACTCCTGGCAGTATTGGGGACAATAAAGGACAGCAGTAGTTGAAACTCAGTCAACCACATGCAAGGTAAGCACCTTTCCCATTGTACTATCTTTCTGGCTCCAGATATGTTCCTCATCACTTGTATCTTCTTGACCTTCTTGTTCTCTTTTACAAATATATGTTTATAGCTCAAATGTTTAATAGAAATAAGGTAAATTAAGATAAAATCAAAGATAATACTCCACAAACTCATAACCATTGTGTTATTTATATTCCTAATTTTTATTTCCATGTAACCCCAGGGGAGTTTTATAATTCTCTGGGAAAAGGATATACTTTTGAAATAATTCAGATAGCATGGAGGTAAGGCATTTGCCTTGCATTCAGAAGGATGGTGGTTCGAATCCCAGTATCCCATATGGTCCCCGAGCCTGCCAGGAGAGATTTCTGAGCATAGAGCTAGGAGTAACCCCTGAGCGCTGCCGGGTGTGACCCAAAAAGCAAAAATAAAATAAAATAAAGAGTGAAATAATTCAATATTATTTAAATTCTATCTTTTAAATAGATGGAGTACTATTTTCATTTTCCATTGTAAGCCTTTAAAATTCAGGAATTAGGAGTTATGTTAAGTTGAAAGTTAGCAGGGAAGAAAGATGAAGGAAACAGATAAAATGGTATGATAAGGTAAAAAGAGAATTTCAAGGATAAAGACATGAAGGTTATAGGTTCTTACAAAATAGAATAGATGAAATCTTCTCTATGCAAACTTTCTTTTTCTTTATCTTAATGTTAAGATAAATTTTTGTTTCAAAGTATTATTATGGATTAATTTATGACTTTCCTTAATTGTCTGAGCAATGCAGGGTTAATGTCCTGATAAGGACAAGTCCTCTTTTACTTTATGAGAGCAATCACTTAACGAAAATTAGGCTATTACTTTTTATATCCATCTTCTTGGCAATGCCTCAGACCAAGGAATACTTTTTCAAAATGTCTTCCCTTTGGCTTGTGTTAGGAAATACATTTGTTTGACTTGGGTATTTTTACTGTTTCCAGATAGTGAAAAAATTTTAACTAAAAAAATATTATCTGATAAATTAGGTTAGAGATTTATCAAGCTGCTTTTTGCAGTTTTTTTTAATAGTATTCTAAGTAAATGTTTGATTCTAAAAGAAACTACCAATAAGAATGAATTTAGTGCCAGTAGATACCAAAGGAATATTATATCTTTCTGTTTCCTAGAGAGAGACACAGTGTTACTCCAAAATAATAGTTTGGATCATAAATGGATTTGAAGCTGGTCTTTGTTCTCTTAAGTTAACTTGTTAACTATTAGGAAACTATCAATATTTGATTTTTATATATTCTTGATTGACTCACAGGTAGAATCAGAAGAGATATATCTATTTTGCATTGTGTCCCTTAGTGACTAATTGAGTCATATAATAAATCCTGGGTTCTACTCCATATCAGGCACTTTACTAATATTTTAGCAAATGTCTTATTATGAAATTGTCACAAGCCAAAATTGATATGCACAGAAGTAATTTATAAGGATTTGGTGGGAAAGAGGAAGGGTGGATAAACCTAAACAGAGTGGAGGAGATGGTAAAGTTCAGAAACTGAGCAAGGATACAATTTCAGCTATCTCAGAGTGGGTAGTTTCAGGTTGATCAGGCATCTAGGTCACATTCTAGTATTAGTTCCAAAATGTAGCAAATGAAATTGGGCTTCTTTTCCCCAATCCCAATTTTTTAATGGACAAGTTCTTTCCTCTGAGAAAAGATAAATTTATACTCCAGAATCATAAATTCATTGTTCATGCAAAATGACTCCATTTGCTTAATATTAATCTTTCAAAGACAGAAACTACTGTGGGTAGGGTGCTTGCCTTCATGTGGTTGACCTGGTTCCAATCCCAACTATATTGTACCTCAAGTCCTACCAAGAATGATGCCTGGATATAGAGCTCCTGACCATTGCCAGGTATCACCAACAAATAAAAAAACAACAAAGACAAAAAGGTTCCTCAAAGAGGCCTGTTAGAAGCAAAGGACAAAGAGAAAAATGCAGAGGCAATTAAGGAAATTCCATGTTCCTAAAAGAGGTCATATAGATGAACAAAATAAATGCATTTTCTTACCTAATAGTATTTATACCTTTACCAAGATAAAACCAGGAACTGCAATGCTATGCATTTTCTTATAAACTAGGAAGGTCAAGGTGTCAGGGAGTACGTGGAAGGGACATTTGTAAAGGATAATCCGGAAAAAGTCAGGATCAATATATTTGAACAATAGGCATAAAGAACCCACACAAGGTGAGGGTGAGGTGGGTTTTCAAGAAGGAAGGTTAGTCATTTGATTCAGAACTGAGAGCCTAAAACATAGCAGACGGGCAGGAAGAATCTTAGTGTTGGGATGTTAGTGGACTTGTAAAAGTGAAGATGTTGAGAAATGATGCTGTGGCAGCAAGCACATCAGTGAGAGTTCAAAGCTTCTAGGATTTGATCAGAATCAACAAACTATTGCTCTGTGTCTAGTAGATAGTCTATAAATAGATACTAATGTTAGAAGTTCAAAGTGACTTTAGGATTTCTGAACAGTGTAAGGTGCTGCTTTCAGAAGAAAAATTCTTGCTAAGTGTAGCAATTATTAATAGTATTACTGTTAATTGTTCTTTATTGCACATGAATTTAAAATATTTTATTGTTAATTGTTCATTGTTTTTATTGCACATGAATTTAAAATATTTTGAATAATATGCATGCAAAAGAATGGGGATCTTTGCATTGAATCTGGAATCCAACTTTTCTATATATGAAACAAAGTAGTTTTTATATGTTATGTTATATGTTATATGTTATATGTTATGTTATATGTTATGGTTTTTTTTTGGGGGGGGGTTCACAGCGGCAGTGCTCAGGGGTTACTCCTGGCTCTCTGCTCAGAAATCATTCCTGGCAAGCTCAGGGGACCATATGGGATGCCAGGATTTGAACCACCTTTGGTCCTGGGTCAACTGCTGGCAAGGCAAATGCTCTACTGCTGTGCTATCTCTCTGGCTCTATATGTTTTTATTATATCTTTTTACTAGAAAATGTTTCTAATAATTTCTTACCATGTACTTTGTTAGAGTTAAATTTATTAACATTGTCATTAAATAAATACTAGAATTCTCCCATCTTGCAAAATTGAAACCTACTAAACAATTCATTTTTACCTCCCCAAGTCACTAACACCCACCTTTTTGTTTTTTATTTCTATGAACTTGGCTGATGTGGATGTTTATATAAAGAAAATCTGCAACATATCTTTTTTGACAGGATGGGTTTTTGGTTGGTGATGCTCAGAGCTTACTTTTGTACTCAAGGATCACTCCCGTGACTGCATTTGGGAGATCATATGTAGTATAAGGGTCTAATTGGGGACAGCCGTGTGCAAAGCAGACTTACCTTAATTCATGTACTATTTCTCCAGCTACATCATGTTCTGTTCTTGATGACTTATCAAACTTAAAATAATGTCTTGTGCTGATTAGTTTTGTAGCATGTGTTCTTATTTATTTCCATGTAAGACTGAATAACAGGGGCCAGAGTGATAGCAAAGCAGTAAGACATTTGCCTTGCATGCAGCTGACCCAGGGTGGACCTGGGTTCAATCCCTGGCATTCCATGTGGTCTTTTGAGCCAGGAGCGATTTCTGAGTGTATAGCCAGGAGTAACACCTGAGCACCACAGGGTGTGGCCCAAAGGAAAAAAAAAAGCCCCAAAAGACTAAATAACAATCTGCATATGAATAGGTCACATTTGTTGATCTAGTTATTTTGATAAATATTTGAGTTGATATTGCAGTACAACAAGGGGACAAACTTCTTAGCAATGGGTGAGAAGGGGGGCCCAATCGGGCTAAGATGAAAGAATTCTTTGCAGTTACAAAAGTTAAGTAATTCTAAAAATCCTAATCAACCAAACATAATATATGCCAGACCCATCTTTTCCTGTCATTTCCAGTCATCTGGTGTCACAGCTGGTAATAGTATTGTAAGAAGCAAGCAGAAAAGGACAATAACAATAGAAGTTAACAAGGAAATCACAAATCACTGAGTACAGAGTTTAGAGGCCATCAGTGCTTATTGCCTCATCAGTGGTATTGTCAGAGTGCAGGTGACTACCGTGCTTCCTCCTGAATGTCCAGGGCTCTGGCCAGTCCAGGTTTCTGTGTGACTGAACAGCATTTGCCTTTATTCTTCAGTGTTACTATCTTTATCCAGAACCGGTAGATCTTGGGTATGATATTTCCAAACTTACCAGCACTGGATGTGGTTAGGATGTATAATGTATGAACAAGTCCAAGAGGGTGTCAACCCTAGATGTGCTATATTTTCTAGGTCCTGTGACTTTTCTTACCCTTACTCCTTTGGCAGCCTTTCTGCCTGCTTTCCTGTTTCACATTTTCTCTAGAGATGTTGACACCTTAGAAATCAGTAAGGGGTGTAAAATAGGTGAAGGTCCATCTTCTGTATCTTATTTAGGCTGACAAAAGGACTTCCTTTTGTAGATCCTTCTGAAAAAGGGGTAAACACTGATGTTGCCTTAGTTTTTGTGGGGTGTGACAACTAACTGCTTTGGAATTGAAGTTATTAACATCAGATCAATTAGACAGAGGAATGCCATTAAAAATGAACAGGCTTTGGAACAGTAATGGATCTTCTCTATTCTTGAAGGACAAAATAGTTTGCTTTTGTAGAAGTCATTCTCCCTGGGATGGTGACACAGAAGTTAAAGCAACATAAACCAAAACAGCATAGCATTATACCTGTTCCTAAGTATTTAAGCATCTTTGTGAATTTATGAAACTAGTCCTTCCCCGCCCTATCAAATGCTGGATAGGTAGTGCCAGGAAAGAAGGTCTAGGATTCCCAGTAGATGAAGTAATAGCAAAAACACAGCTCTGAGTTACTTCCCTTACTGTCTTGTTCAGTCTAAAATTCTTCCTGGTAAAGTTCTGGCTTCACTATTTTAGTCAGAGAAGTGACAGGATGTACAACTATATATATTCCTTAAAGGAATAGGGATATGTGCCTTAAATACCCATTCAATGTTTATTTGATAATGTATAAATTGTGTGCCTACCCATGCTCAGAGCTCCAAGTCCCTTTGACTTGCAGGCCTTCAGTGCTGAGTCTTAATAAATTTATCCTTAGACTTTCTTCTTTTTGTCCTTTGTTCTAAGCAGCGAGTGACTATCTGACAGCAACATGGGGGGAATTAGAAGTGGGACTAACTAGGAGCTAATATATACCAGGGTATCTTGAAGAAAACTTAGACAGGAAGGTCATACACAGATCAAGAATAAATCTTGCTTGAGATCACCAGACCTTTAGTGAGTTGCCATTCTTTCTGTCACACCCTAAATTTTACTCAAAAATTTCATTCTCAAGAGCAGCTGAGATCATCCTTTATTTTGCTATTCTTCCATTCACTACTGCTCCTTACACATAATTGTTGATTATTGCTTTCAGAATATTCCTTCTGAAATATGTTTTCAAATATGTGTACTCATAGAATAAAATACAGATTGCTGAGTGCAGCCTTCAAGGTCTTCTAGATTCAACATCACACCCTGATAATTTTTCAGCCCTCTGCTTTGCTCTTGCCTTTAATAAACAGATACTACTTTTCAGGAAAATCCAACTCCTCCTTACTAATCCTTCTCTTTGGAAACATCTCCTAAACTCCTCACAAAATCTTAGTACTAAGGTTTAACTCATTCTGTGTCCAGAAAGAGTTCCTCATTCTTTTGAGAATATCTACATGTGATTTTTCCATGTTTTGTTATATTTCTTCAACACTAAACTACAAAGATGAGTCAAAGTAGATTGTTGGAGAGTATATTAGAGGAGAGCAAATCCAACTGCAATTGGAAACCATGCTTATTGCAATAATTAGATTCCTAATGTGATTTCATTTCAGGTTAAGTCTGCAGAGAACTGAACAGTATAAGTTTTAGCTAAAAAACACATACTTTTTTTTAAAGCTGCTATAGATAAATAAAGCCTATTCAATTATTGATGATATACCCACAACTTCTAGAAAAAGTAACAAGAATTACTTTGATATGTATTTTAATTCTATTTCCTTTTTTTTTGGTTTTTGAGCCAAACCTGGCGATGCTCAGGGTTTACTCCTAACTATGCACTCAGAAATTGCTCCTGCCTTGGGGGACCATATGGGATGCCAGGGGATCCAACTGTAGTCCATCCTAGGCTAGTGCATACAAGGCAGACAACTTATCACTTGCACCACCACTCCAGCCCCTATTTTACTTCTTTTTATTTTATCTTTTTTTTTATTGTTGTGTTTTGGCTATAGTCTGCCTCTCAGAGCATTAATGAAAGCTGGCACATAGTTGGTATTCAAAATACCATATTTTTTTTTTCTATTTTCTCAGGACTCAAGCTGAGTGTATCAGTGACAGTCATACAGAGTAGTTTTCCAAGTTGTTTACTAAGTTATAATGTTCTAAACTGAAAATAGTGAGTTTGGAGTCCACTGAGGAAATAATAAAGCCAGAACTGATAAGAGGGTATATTGTATGCATAAAAGTAGAGTCCTAATAAAGGGTTTGAACAAGGAACTGGAAAGAAGATTGTAGAAAAATATGACTGAAGGCAGAGATAAGTGATTGAGAAGATATTATTCTAGCTCTTAATGCAAAATGTTGTGAAAAAATTAGAACCAGGGAAAATCTACAAAATTACACCTGCCCAGTGGGGCCTGACCGTGAGAAATTGTGAGTGCTGCCTGTGTGTGTCTGTCTCCTGTCCTGTCGCTTGAACCTCTTGGGAGTGGGCCAAAAAGAGGCTCCAGCAGAGCATGGCCGCTCCGCTTTGCTACGCTGCCATGCGCTCTTTCTAAGGAAAGAAAGCCATTGGAACAAGAAGAAAAAATCACACTAAGAACTGTGCTGGAGGCTGAACTCTGCTGGAACTCAGATGCCAGCATCCCTATCTGCCTGTCTTCTGTGCTGTGCTCCATTTTCAGCCTGATTTCATCCTGTGTGTGGCTCATCTGTGGATGGATAACATTACCTGGAGCCTTCCCTGGAGCTGAGCTTACATGCCCAGAAAGGGGGAACCACTGAATTCTGCTGGAACTCAGATGCAAGTACCCCTATCTGCCTGTCTTCTGTGCTGTGCTCCATTTTTGGCCTGATTTCATCCTGTGTGTGGCTCATCTGAGGATAGCTCGGCTTCCCCTGGAGCCTTCCCTAGAGGTGAGTTTACAAGCCTAGAAAGGGTGGAACCAGAGCAGTACGCCTCTCCACTTCGCTTCCTGGCCGTGCACATCATTTAGCCAATGAATACAACCACAACGCATAGAAAAACCCACAATACAAGTGTGACGATGGGGAAACAATGCAGGCCAGCACCAGACATAAAGAATGTCGATGGCAACTCTGATAACTTGAACTGACCAACCAACTAGTCAGTCTCTCAGATAAGAAGTTTAGAGTTGCAATACGGAAGATGTTCAAAGAACTCAAAGAAAGTATAGAAGAGAACACTAATAAGAATCAAGAGAATATGAAGATAGAAATGAGAAAACTCCAAACTGAAATTTCAGGTCAAATAACAGGTCTGAAAAACTCAGTAGATGAATTGAAGAAAAACATGGTTGAGCTTTCCCACAGGTTAACAGCAGCTGAGGATAGAATCAGTACACTGGAAGATGAGATGCATAACAATTCCATACAGCAGAAGAAATTGGAAAAAGCCTTAAAGCAAATGATCAAACAATGGAAAAATTACTCAAAGAATGGGAACAGATGAAAATAGAAGTCTATGATAAGCTCAACAGAAACGACTTAAGAATCATTGGAGTCCCAGAGACCCAGGAAGAAAATCTCCAGGAAGAATCAACGGTCAAGAACATCATTAAAGAGAAACTACCAGAGCTAAAGAATACATGCGATCAAATCCTGCATACCCGAAGCATACCAACTAAAAGAGGCCCCAGAAAAAACACCCCAAGACACATCCTAGTTACAATGATGAATCCCACAAATAGAGACAGAATTCTGAAAGCAGCAAGATCAAAATGAAAAATTACATTCAAGGGAACATCCTTGAGATTTACTGCAGACCTGTCACCTGAAACACTCAAGGTCAGAAGGCAGTGGTGGGACATAGTGACAAAACTCAACGAAATAAATGCTTCGCCTAAAATACTGTACCCAGCAAAACTCACTTTCAGGTTTGAAGGAACAATACACGGTTTCACAGACAAACAACAGCTCAGAAACTTAACAGACTCAAAACCATTCTTTTTTTTTTTTTTTTTTTTTGGTTTTTGGGCCACACCCTGTGACGCTCAGGGGTTACTCCTGGCTATGCGCTCAGAAGTTGCTCCTGGCTTCTTGGGGGACCATATGGGACGCCGGGGATCGAACCGCGGTCCGTCCTAGGCTAGCGCAGGCAAGGCAGGCACCTTACCTCCAGCGCCACCGCCTGGCCCCACAAAACCATTCTTAAAAGAAAAACTGAATGGCCTATTTTAGGACAAGACCGACCAACAGACACATCAAACTCCGATATAAAGATGGCACCAACTCCCAGGACAATTCTTTCTCACAATGTCAATGGACTAAATGCACCAGTTAAGAGACACAGAGTTGCTAAATGGATCAAATACTCAATCCAACCTTCTGCTGCCTACAAGAAACACACCTGAATAGTCAGAACAAACATAGACTCAAAATAAAAGGCTGGAGGAAAATCATCCAAGCAAACAACACCCATAAAAAAGCTGGAGTGAAAGACATTCTTGCAATAATAAATTTCAGACACAAAAGAGAAAAAAGCTGGAAGTTCCAGCTCACCTCAGGAAGCTCACCACAAAGAGTGATGAGTTTAGTTTGAGAAATAACTACATTTTGAACTTTCCTAATATTGAGAATGTATGAGGGAAATGCAGAGCCTGTTTAGAGTACAGGCAGGGGTCGGGTGGGGAGGAGGGAGATTTGGGACATGGGTGATGGGAATGTTGCACTGGTGATGGGTGGTGTTCCTTTTATGACTGAAACCCAAACACAATCATGTATGTAATCAAGGTGTTTAAATAAAAAAAAAAGCTGGAGTGGCCATACTAATATCAGATGATGCAAATTTTATACTTAGGAAAGTTGTAAGGGACAAAGATAGACATTTTGTTTTAATCAAGAGATACGTACAGCACGAAGAAATCATTCTCCCAAACATATATGCACTGATTGAGGGGCCAGCAAAATATTTAATAAAATTGTTGACAAATCTGAAAAAATAATATTAATAACAACACAATAATTGTGGGAGACCTCAAGACGGCATTGTCAACACTTGACAGGTCAACCAGACTGAAACCCAACAAGAATATTCTAGACCTGAAAAAAATGGAAGAAAGAGGCCTAGTAGATATATACAGGACACTCCACCCCCAGAAACCTGGATACACATTCTTCTCTATTGTACATGGGATATTCTCCAGGATAGACTACATGCTAGCACATAAAACATACCTCCATAATATCAAGAGGATAGAAATTTTGCAGCCTACCTTTGCTGACCACAAGGCCCTGAATTTATATGTGAACTACAAAGGGACAAAGAAGAATAACTTTAATACCTGGAAATTAAACAGCCTAATACTGAATAACCAGTGGGTCGGAGATGAAATCAAGGAGGAAATCAAAGCCTTCCTAGAAACAAATGACAATGGAGACACAAAGTATCAGAACCTATGGGACACAGCAAAAACGGTACAGAGAGGAAAATTTATTGCTTTGCAAGCACACATCAGGAAAGCAGAAGGGGCATACCTGAATAGCTTAATGACAAGGTCATAGAATTAGAAAGTACTCAACAAAAGGACCCAAAAATAGGGAGACAGAAGGAAATAACAAAGCTGAGAGCAGAAATCAATGAAGTGGAAACCCGAAAAACAATCCAAAAGATCAACGAAAGCAGAAGTTGGTAGTTTGATAGACCACTTGCAAAACTATCAAAGAAAGAGATAGAGAAACTTGATAACTCATATTAGGAATGAAAAAGTAGAGATCACTACTGATATGGTAGAGATCCAAAGGGTAATCAGAAACTACTTTGAGAAACTCTATGCCAATAAAAATGAAAACCTTGAAGAAAGGGATAAATTTTTAGACTCCTATAATCTTCCACAGTTGAATGAAGAGGATGTAGTATATCTAAACACACCCATCTCTATGGAGGAAATTAAGACAGTAATAAAATGTCTTCCCAAAAACAAAAGTCCAGGCCCAGATGGATTTACTAATGAATTATTTCAAACCTTTCAAAAGGAACTTCTACCAATCCCGACAAGACTCATGAAATCAGAAAAACAGGAACTCTTCCAAATAGCTTTTATGAAGCCAACATCACCTTGATACTTAAACCAGACAGAGATGCTACCAAAAAAGAAAATTACAGACCAATATCGCTGATGAATACAGAGGCAAAGATCCTCAACAAAATCCTGGCAAATAGGATTCAATGCCTCATTAAGATCATCCACTACGGGCCCGGAGAGATAGCACAGCGGTGTTTGCCTTGCAAGCAGCCGATCCAGGACCAAAGGTGGTTGGTTCGAATCCCGGTGTCCCATATGGTCCCCCATGCCTGTCAGGAGCTATTTCTGAGCAGACAGCCAGGAGTAACCCCTGAGCAACGCTGGGTGTGGCCCAAAAGAAACCAAAAAAAAATCATCCACTACAATCAAGTAGGTTTCATCCCAAGAATGCAAGGCTGATTTAACATCCGTAAATCTATCAACATAATACACAACATCAACAAAAAGAAAAATAGAAATCACATGATCATATCAATAGACGCAGAGAAAGCATTTGATAAGGTCCAACACCCATTCTTGATCAAAACTCTCAGCAAGATGGGAATGGAAGGAACCTTTCTCAATATAGTTAAGGCCATCTACCACAAGCCAGAGGCAAATATTATCCTCAATGGAGAAAAACTGAAAGCCTTTCCTCTAAATTCTGGCACAAGACAAGGCTGTCCTCTCTCACCACTCCTTTTCAACATAGCACTGGAAGTACTTGCTATAGTGATTAGGCAATAAAAAAAATATCAAGGGAATCCAGATAGGAAAGGAAGAAGTCAAGCTCTCACTGTTTGCAAATGACATGATACTCTACCAAGAAAACCCTAAAGTCTCTACGAAAAAGCTTCTAGAAACAATAGACTCATATAGCAAGGTGGCATGCTACAAAATTAACACACAAAAATCAATGGTCTTTCTATACACCAAAAGTAATAAGGAAGAAATGGACATTAAGAAAAAAAACCCATTCACAATAGTGCCACACAAACTCAAATATCTTGGAATCAACTTGACTAAAAATGTGAAGGACCTATACAAAGAAAACTCTGCTCCAAGAAATAAGAGAGGACACGCAGAAATGGAAGCACATACCCTGCTCATGGATTGGCAAGATTAACATCATTAAAATGGCAATACTCCCCAAAGCATTGTACAGATTTAATGCAATCCCTCTAAAGATACCAATGACATTCTTCAAAGAAGTGGATCAGGCACTTTTGAAATTCATATGGAACAATAAATACCCTAGAATAGCTAAAGCAATCATTGGGAAAAAGTATATGGGAAGAATTACTTTCCCCAACTTTAAACTGTACTACAAAGCAATAGTTATCAAAACAGCATGGTATTGGAATAAACACAGGCCCTCAGATCAGTGGAATAGGCTTGAATACTTAAATAATGTTCTCCAGATATACAATCACCTAATTTTTGATAAAGGAGCAAGAAATTCTAAATGGAGCAAAGAAAGCCTCTTCAATAATTGGTGTTGGCACAACTGGCTAGCCACTTGCAAAAAATTGAACTTAGACCCCCAGCTAACATCATGTATGAAGGTAAAATCCAAATGGATTAAGGACCTCGATATCAGACCCAAAACCATAAGACACATAGAACAACACGTAGGTAAAACACTCTAGGACATTGAGACTAAAGGCATCTTCAAAGAGGACACTGCACTCTCCAAGCAAGTGAAAGCAGAGATTAACAGATGGGAATATATTAAACTGAGAAGCTTCTGCACCTGAAAAGAAATAGCGCCCAGGATATAAGAGCCCCCCACTGAGTGGGAGAAACTGTTCACCCAATACCCATTAGATAAGGGGCTAATCTCCAAAATATACAAGGCACTGACAGAACTTTACAAGATAAAAACATCTAATCCCATCAAAAAATGGGGAGAAGAAATTGACAGACACTTTGACAAAGAAAAAATACAAATGGCCAAAAGACACAAGAAAAAATGCTCCACATCACTGATCATCAGGGAGATGCAAATCAAAACAACTACGAGGTACTACCTCACACCCTAGATATTGGCACACATCACAATGAATGGGAACAATCAGTGTTGGTGGGGATGTGGAGAGAAAGGAACTCTTATCCACTGCTGGTGGCAATGCCGTCTAGTTCAACCTTTATGGAAAGCAATATGGAGATTCCTCCCAAAAATGGAAATCGAGCTCCCATACAACCCAGCTATACCAAGATACCCTTCAACAGATGAATGGCTAAAGAAACTGTGGTACATATACACAATGGAATATTATGCAGCTGTCAGGAGAGATGAAGTCATAAAATTTCCCTATACATGGATGTACATGGAATTTATTATGCTGAGTGAAATAAGTCAGAGAGAGAGAGAGAAAGAAGCAGAATGGTCTCACTCATCTATGGGTTTTAAGAAAATTGAAAGACATTCTTGCAATAACAACTTTCAGACATGAAAGGAAAAGAGCTGGAAGTTACAGCTCATCTCATGAAGCTCACCACAAACAGGAATGGGTTTAGTTAGAGAAATAACTACGTTTTCAACTATCCTAATAATGAGAATATACGAGGGAAATAGAAAGCCTTTCTAGAGTACAGATGGGAGTTGGTTGGGGAAAAGGGAGATTTAGGACATTGGTGATGGGAATGTTGCACTGGTGATGGGTGGTGTTCTGTACATGACTAAAACTAAAACACAATCATGTATGTAATAAAGTTGTTTAATAAAAAGAAGTGGGAAAAAGTTAAAAAATAAAGAAAAATTAGAACCACTAATTTATTGGGCTGGATTAACCAATGACAAGAAAGCCAGGTCTCTGGTTTTCTTTAGGCCCAGGTACAGAAATTTCCTTCCCTAAAGAGCATTCAAACATTAGGAAGAACCATCACAGGAATTCTAGTATTGCACTCTCTTTGTGTGTCTTCTCAGTGTGTGTGTGTGTGTGTGTGTGTGTGTGTGTGTGTGTGTGTGTGTGCAAATTATCAATCAGTACAAAAGCTATTTCCTTTAATTAGCATTTGATGAAGCTGGTATATCTTTAGCTTGCTGGTATAAGTGTGTAGTAGGTAGCTTTATGAGTCATTACTATCGAATATCTCTATATTCAATCTCAGAAAACTGTATAGTAATGTACTATATTGCTGAACAGAATGAAGAGCGAGAATCCATTCAGTCCTAGGGGAATGGGAATTTCTTTCCCATTATATGCCTTTATAACCTGCAGATTTTCTCTGCTCTGATCTGGTCTGCTTTTTTTTTTTAAACAGAATTGTTAATACTGTTTGTATTAAAAAAATAGACTAATTTAATTTGACTATTTACCATTAAAGTACATTTAATGATGGTAAGCAAAGAAGATAACAGAAAATATATATTTCTAATATGTACATATATGTAAGTGTATGTTAAGTTTGGAATATACATGATCTATGAGGACAGAATTTTATAATTTTAGAAGTACATAATTAGAGTTATTTCAAATGAAAGTTTTGGACTATGCTCCCCACAAATAGTATAGAAGGGGACTGGAGCGATACCACAGCAGGTAAGGCATTTTACTTGTATGCAGTCAACCTGGGTTCTATCCCTGGCATCCCATATGGTCCCCCAAACCTGCCAAGAGCGATTTCTGAGCTCAGAGCCAGGAGTAACCCCTGAGTGCTGGTGGTATGGCTCAAAAACAAACAAAAATGAAGTAAATTAGGGAACAAGAATTATTTTTGGTAATTAAAATATGTGATCATTATTTATGTGTTTATATAGGTATACACATGCCTATATGTAAATATGCACGCATGTGACAATGTCTACAAATATAAAATGAAAAAATATGTTCTATGTGATCCCTAACAAATTAAAATACTATGGTTTAAAAAGTGCAAATAAAATTGTAACTTTTTTAGCATAAATTATCCCACTTAATCTCACTTAATAATTTTCATTATCATCATAACTATATTATGAAATTCGCACTATTTTAGTTCATTTTTAAGTGAGAAAATAAAATAGAAAATTTACCACAGTTAGGTGACTATAGTTTAGCTCCAGAGAAAATGCTTTTAATACAGTTCTCGGGTTCTTAGGAAAGATACACGACAAAACAAGACTCTAACTATATTGATTCTTAGTGAGGTGTGTGGATTTATTTGCTAAGGAAAAAATGGACTGAGAGCTAAGGCAGCTTTGGTGGATAATTCAAGTATTTGAATATATTTATTTTAAATAACTAGAAAGACAAAGTTGACAAATGTATGAATAGTTTTTTTGTTTTTAATTTCTACATTTAAAAGGTTTCATTAAAAACTCACTCAAAGTTTTCAAAGAACAATATTTGAGAAAACAGCCGAATGATTATTAACTGAAAGCTGCAAATTATTTAAAGGAAAAGCAAAACACAAAAAGCATGCGGTATTTGGGGCTGGAGTGATAGTTGGTTGGACACTAGCTTTGTACTCAGCAGATCGGTGTTTGATCCCGTCTCCCATATGGTCCCCATGTACATTGCCTGGAATAACTTTATTATTATTATTATTATTATTATTATTATTATTATGTTTTAATATTTTTAGCCAGGAGTAATCCCCAATCACTGTAATGTGTGGCCCCCAAATCAAAGTAAATGAATAAATATGCTTTTGCTCATTATGAAAAGCATGCCTTTTTTTTTCCCGTTTTTCGGGCCACACCTGTTTGATGCTCTGGAGTTACTCTTGGCTAAGCGCTCAGAAATTGTCCCTGGCTTGGGGGGACCATATGGGACGCCGGGGGATCTAACCGCTGGCTAGCGCTTGCTAGGCAGACACCTTAACTCTAGCGCCACCTCGCAGGCCCAGAAAAGCATATCTTAAGCCTTATGCTATCTAGCTATATATATATATATATATATATGGTTTTTGTTTTTTGGGCCACACCCAGCGATGCTCAGGGGTTACTCCTGCCTATGCGCACAGAAATCGCTCCTGGCTTGGAGGACCATATGGAATGCCATCCTAGGCTAGCTTGGGCAAGGAAGACATCTTACTGCAAAAGCACCACTGCTCTGCCCCTAACCTTTCCATATTTTTATCTTCACATATTTGGCAAAAACAAAGAATGAAAATGCTCACTTTGTCTAAATTCCAACAGGTAGATTTCTCCCATCTTGCCTTGTAGACATTTATTAGAATTAAATTGGAAAAACAAGTACAGAAATATCATTATGACATAGATGACTGCTTATTTGGGGAAATGAGTGCTGTATAATAATGTAGACTTTATTTCCACCAACACTTCTTTCCATCAATATTCTTACCTAGTAACTCTATGCTTCCCTCTTACAACCCCATCACAATATCTAAAATGCATCTACTGCCCACCCATTAGATCATAAGAAAATTTTAAACAACATTTAACATTTACCAGATCTTGGAAGGAGATCCTAATTGGGACCTAATCTGTTTCATTTATGAACTACTTAGAAGCAACAATAAAAGCAGAGCATTTGAGATCTAAATTCTGATTTCTCTTCCTTTCTCTTAGAACAGAACAGATTTGGGGTGTATTTTTCCACACTCTTGTGTTCATTAAGCAAAAACACCCTCATCACAATCATCATTAATCTACTGTAAGGAGAATATTCACTTGGATTTAGAGACTCTTTGTATGTGTAGCCTTTTAGGAGGAACAAGCATTCTCTGAGACAGAGTCAAACTGTTGGGTTATAATATTGAAGAACTTCGCTTGAATGGCATCTCTGTCCTGGTCAAGTTACTCTCTTCACTCCTTTTACTTCATCCATAAAATGGGGTTAATGCATTCTTCAGAGACTTTCTGTGATTATGATTTGACATGGCAAGTGGTTGGCTAGATATCATCAATAAGATATAGTTGCTTGAGAGTGATTTATATGGAATGTCTTGTCTCAAACAATTGATGGAAATGCAGACTTTGTTTTGCTATCAGAGCAGCTTGATGACCAACTAGTTGTTCCTTTTGTGTAATATCAATCCTTTCCTGTGTATCAATTTTGCTGCAAGACATCCTATGAGTCAGAAGAAAGATAGTCTATGGGGATAATTCATCTCAGCAATTAAATCAGTGTTGAGTGGAGAACACTCATTGCTTTGTCTGGGTTTTCATATCCTTCAACAATGGAGGATTAGGAATTCATTACACACCAGTATAGCACATGATATGGGTTAGAGAAGAGACTCCAAATATGGCTAAGCTAAATTCTATTTTTCTCCCTTAAATGTTTGGGATGACAGTTATGTGAAGAAGGATAGTTAATCAGTGAGATATAGATGGTCCTCAGCTACTTGTTATGTGCTGGGAACACAGCTCTCTCTTGGCACTCTGGAAGGCTTCATGAAGAGATGACAATTAAAATATATCTCAAGAATGAACATATTCTTCATGGAAGGACAAACGTGTAAGCTAGGACAAAACATGATTTTGGAACTTTTTTGAGAGGTTGAGAGAAACAGAATAGTGGGACATTTAAGGGAACTGATAAAAAATTATTATAATTTAGGTAAAATGATTGCAAATGTATTTAGGTTTTTAATATTGAGATACAAAATTACTGCTCACTACTACCATACTACCATCATAATTTTAGACAGTATGTATTTGTGTTGGTGGTAGAAGTGTGGTGCTGGTGGTAAAGTGAGGATTCATATTAAAAAAGGCTTTAAAGGATGAGACAAATAAAAGAGAATTATTATACAGATTAAGTGACGTCAGAAGTAATAGCTGAATGAAGCAAATGTGAAAGAGGTTTCAAGTATGGACCCGACACATCTATTTATGGAATGGCAACATTATCACTCATTAACCTTTGATGACTAGTCTTCAAGTTTTGAGTCTTTTGCCTACCTTCTCAAATCTTTTTCCTAATTCCTAAATAACTCAAGACATTAAAAGTCTATCAGTAGGGGCCAGGCGGTGGCGCTAGAGGTAAGGTGCCTGCCTTGCCTGCGCTAGCCTAGGAGGGACCACGGTTCGATCCCCCAGCGTCCCATATGGTCCCCCAAGCCAGGAGTGACTTCTGAGCGCATAGCCAGAAGTAACCCCTGAGCGTCACCGGGTGTGGCCCAAAAACAAAAAACAAAACAACAACAACAACAACAACAACAACAAAAGTCTATCAGTAGCTTGGACACCTTCAGTGTTACCAATGGAAGAGCAATATAGTGGGACAACTCAATATAGTGGGACAACTCATCGTTCTTAGAGATGTTTCCCTGGTAACCTAACCTAGGTGTCTCAGTGGGATCTGTTGGGCCCCTTGGATCCTTAAGACTATTTCAGCATGACTGACATTTCAAAAATATTTTCATATGGAGTGTTTTGTTCTATTTCACTTTTATGTTAGATATGATGACTTTATTTTTTTGTCAGAATATGTGCTTCTATAATTTTTAGTTGTCTTAAATTTTGTTAGTAGATTTTTTGTAGATAAATAATAATTTTAGTGCAATAATTCAATGTATGTTTCAATATGTCTACAATATTCTTGATTGCATGTTATATCTAATATATATTTATAAGCATGTTATATCTAATATATATTTATAACCACAATATTACCCTTTAAATCACTGTAAAATTTTTCCTGTCCCTACTGAATTATAAGATACAGATATAACATTCTCATTTGATAATATGCAAAATATATACACAAAATATATTACCAATCAATATATAAAATTGATTTAAAAGTTTTAGATCATATCTAAATTATTTCTAGAATTAAATAAAATTAAGTTACAAATTGTGCTTTTACTTTTATTTCAGAATGGACTGTTAATTACAATGAAAAATTAGAAGAACAGCATTTTGTTTTGTTTTATTTTGGGACCATTGTTGCTATAATTCCCACCATGTGTTTTCAATATTTTAAAATCAGATCCACCTAACTATAACCATAAAAATAAAAATAATTAAATAACTTATTCAGTTTTTAACCTGAACACATATGTCTACTAAGTTGTATATTCAAAAAATTCTTATATGATTATTTGAAATGGGAGCTTATCTTTTTATTTTGAAAGATTTTTTTCTTCTCCCTACCCCTTTGTTACAAGGGTTGTGTACATACTTCATTGTGGTGCTTATAAACTGATTATGGTATTTGTCTGAGTTTCCATACCTTAACTGCACTATTTGTACTCGCTCACAAAGTCACTAGGGTTGACACTAATTTTGTTGTGAATCTTGCACACATCTGGCTACGCATCTGAGATTTAACCCTTTGTTGCATAATGGGAATCAGGACTGTGAGAGAGGGCCATGCTCAATGAATATGAGTGGTATCAGGGTTTAGATTGATAGCCTTGGGCTTGCAAGTTAGTCCCTGGTGTCCTTACCACCTTTTAATGTAAGAAATATTTTAATTTAATTAATTTTAATTTAAAATTAAAATAGTTTTAATTTAATAAATATTATTATAAATACATTTATATATTTTTATTTGATGTAATGACTGAACAAAGTAGGCATTCACCATTCGATGATTTGATGACAGTTTCTTCAAATGAATAAAATGAGCTTGTTATGTCAAGAAAAAAAGCAACTCACTATACTTAGCATTCTCAATACTAATGAGTTTTTTTATGTTGTATACAACACAATTTTAAATAGCATTATAGTGCTAGGTATGGCATAATTTTGAGATGCATTTTTCAGAGTTAAAAAGAAAAATGAACCAAATTTAAAATTTTTAATTTTAATGGTTAGGGCTAAGCACTTAAAATAGCACTAATATTTACGTATCATTTTGATGTGCAAATCCTTCAACTCACTACCAACAAAATGCCCAGAATCCTTCATAAATGTCATTTGTCTTATCCAATTCACTTTATCATTACTCTTCATATGTTTTCTCTTTTATTGGCATACTCAGTTATGTATTCCAGGATTTATCATTATTTAATATATTTCGCTCCCTTGTCATATTCCCCATATATACTAGATGAATTAGAGCATCTGGTATTTTTTCTCCTTTCTCTGACTTACTTTATGAAACATAGCACTCTCCATTTCCATTCAAGTTTCAATTTATGTTATGATTTCACCCTTCCCTTATAGCTAAATAATCTGCACATATTATTTTATACCACATGTCTTTATTCTGTTGTTAACCATCTGGGCTATTTGCACATTCTGGGTATTGTACATAGTGCTTCAATGGATATAACTGTACCATACCTTTTCAGATTAAAAACATTGCATACTTGGAGGTAGATATCAAGCAGTAGATTCTCTAGGTCAAATGGCAGGTCTACTTTTCTACTTTCACATTAAAAGATATTTCCTATTGTTTTTCATAGATAATTAACCAGAAACATTTCCATCAACAATAAATTAGGGTTGCTTTTCCACTGCATCCCAAACTGTATTTTCTAGTATTTTTGTTATATGACATATTCACTGGTATAAAATAATACTTCATTGAAACTTTGATTTACATTTCCCTAGGATAAGAAATCATCAACACTTTCTCATATATCTATTGACTATCCATAAGAACTTTTCAACCGTCTCTTGTTCACCTCACCCCATTTAATAGCTTTATGTTGTTGAGCTTTGTAGATATATTGTATATTTTGGATATTAGTCTGTTTTTTGAGGTTTTCTATTTAGGATCTCAATTATATTTCAATGATATCAGTATCTATAGTCCAGTATTACATAGTTTTGATTTCTAGAGCTTTATAGTATAAAGTCAATAAATATAATCCTTCCATTATATTTTTCTTAGAATGGCTTTGGCTTCTTAGGCATAATTGTAATTTAATGCAATTTTACTGTTCTATATTATTAAATTATCATCAGACTTTATATAAATGTTATTGATTCTATTTACTGATTTAGACAGAATTTGACAAGTCTTCCAAAACATAAAAAATAATTTTTTTTCAATTTCCCTGTACCTTCTTCTATTTATTTTAAGAGAAGATAAACATTTTCTCAATTTCATCTAGAATGAAGATAAAACTATCTGGAATCTATGGAACACAGAAAAAACAGCACTGAGGGGAAAAGTTAATATAAATACAGGCTTACATCAGGAAAAAAGAAAATAACTCAAATTACCTAAGGTCATAGCTGAGAAACCAAAGAACAGCAAATTAATCTCAAAGTAGAGAGAACGAATGAAATAATACAAATTAGGAGAAAGTAATTGAAGTTAAGAAAATAATACACAGGGTCAATGAAACCAGGAACTGTTTACCAAGAAAAATAAAACATATAGTAAAAGTAAAACGTTTACTTTGCTAGACACACAAAGAAAAAGAGAGAAAATTCAAATGCATTGTATCAGAGTTGAAAGGTTATAAATTATAACAGATACCTCATAAATACAAATGCTTACAAGGAGTTATTATGAACAACTTTATGCCACTAAGGGGGTAGAATCTAGAATAAATGGATGGATTCCTAAAATCATAAAACTTCTCAAGATTAAATCAGAAGAAAATAGAAAATGTGAACAAATCTCACAACTAGGGAATTGGAATTATAAGTAAAAATATTCCTTAGTACAAAAGCCCTGATCCATTCAGGTTTACTAGTGAGCTCTTCCAAAATTTCAGAACATTATTAGCTATTTCCTCAAGATATTCCAAAATATCAGCCAGTTAGAAATTGATAGGTTTAGATTAAAAAAACAAAAAATGTAAACAACATATGTGGAGACTTGTAATTGATGAAATCAATTGTTGTCCAACAATTCTCTATTCTTGTAATTGTTAATTTGCAAAACACATGGAAATACAAAAAGGATTAAATTTACTATATGTGAAACATACCTTAATAAATTTATATACATAATTAAATCACATTGTTACCCTTTCCATATTTTTATATAGAAAAGCTACTAATTCTGGAAGGTTTTGGAGTTTATGATAAAGAATAAAAACTTTCCAAACTTCTAATCTTCACTGAAAATTGAAGCTTATCTTAATTGAAATATTTAGGCAGCTTATTACACCTGTGTTTACAATAGGTAACTCCACTCAAATGTCTGTTTTTTGGATGTTAAAAGAAGTAGGTTTCTATTTTGTTTTTGGGCTACACTCAGCGGTGTTCGGGAATTACTCCTGGCTCTGTGCTCAGAAATTGCTCCTGACAGGCACAGGGGGACTATATGAGATGGTGGGATTCGAACCAATGTTGGTCCTGGGTTGGTCGCTTGCAAGGTCCCATGTTTCTATTTCTTTTCTATTATTATTTGCCTATAAAAATATGACTGAGTTTATGTGTTGATTTTATAGCCTGCTACTTAGCTGGATTTTTATTGTTTCTAAGTGTTTTAGTAGAATTTCAGGGACATCTATACCTATTATCATTTCCATATTATGATAGTTCGTATATTTTATACTTTTATTTGTTATTGTTTTTGAGTCACCCTGGCAGTTCTTAGGGCTTACTACTGTCTCTACATACAGGAATCACTACTGGTAAAAAACAAACCTTATGGGATCCCAAGAATGAACCTGAGTCAGCTGTGTTCAAAGCAAAGCACTGTACTCATTGTTCCCCAAATTATGATACTTTAACTTATTTTCCATTGGATCTGTTTTTTTCTACTTTAGAATTATTTTATTAAATCATAAATGTACAACAGCTTATTAACTCTACACATGCATTTACATTTTTAAAGAAAAACATTATGTCTTATTATACCATGATCCTGACTAATAGCTTTTCAAAACTTTGAAAACAATCTTTAAAAAGGTTTCACATGTCGGGGCCGGAGAGATAGCATGGAGGTAAGGTGTTTGCCTTTCATGCAGAAGGTCATCGGTTCGAATCCCGGTGTCCCATATGGTCCCCTGTGCCTGCCAGGAGCAATTTCTGAGCATGGAGCCAGGAGTAACCCCTGAGCACTGCCGGGTGTGACCCAAAAACCACAAAAAAAAAAAAAAAAAAGGTTTCACATGTCACCTGAAACTTACAAATTTAACATTATCAAAAAAGGGCTGCTTCTACACTCTTAAAAAGATTACTAGAAAGAAACAACAATTAAAAAGCTAAGAAACTGTCGCAAAGGCATTTTTTTTTTTACAATTCTTCCTCCACTGTAAGTTAATGTTACTAAATATCCAACCCCAATTAATCTGTTTTATTCTTTTTGTTGACTGGCTTCATTCAGCATATGACTAAAAACAACTGAGACTACAAAGTTTGTGACCGGCTGATGTAGACAAATTAATAGGTGCCACTTAACAATTGAGAACAATTTAAAAAAAAAGTTAAGAAGCAAATTGCATTGCTTACTCTTGACTCTCTGCAAGATCCAACATATGTGTGTGTGTGTGTGTGTGTGTGTAATACACGTAAAACAGGTTATAAACCAATGCATGTCAGGCTAATCAATTCAAAAGAATAAAGATTCTAAAAAATTAATAGATTCTTTTATCAAGCACCATTATTCACCTCAGGTTTGTCTTGCTGCCAACATTGCTGATCTGGAAAAGAATAATGGTAAAATGGGATTATAGTTGCTTGCTAGCTATTTGAGTCTAAAAAAGTTCTCCAAATATAAGAGAATATTTATCAAATCAGAGGAGGAGGAGGAGAGAGCAGGGTTATGACAAAAGCTACTGAGTTAAAAAAGTCTTCTGGGGAGGCTGGAAAGATTTTGTATGGTAGTAAGGCCAAAGCAACTTGGCCTAGCTATGCTTGGCCTGGCATATGGATTTGATCTGGGCCATATAAATGCTTTTACCAAGGCTGACATAATCTTAGGTCAAACCCTAACATTGCAAAATTTTCAAGTGGGAGTTGTTGGAGTTAATACTGAGAAAGATTAGATTTTTCTCTCCTCACATTTCCCATTCACTGTATCTCTGGGCTGCTAGTGGAGACTAAGACCTAATCTAAGTTCTTCAACAGAAGTCAAAAGATAGGTTGAAGGGTAGAAGGTGGAAAAAAGCAAGAGTTTTTCAGCACACGTGAGCTGACTTGTATTCCAGCCCTCTGACTTGCTCTAAATTATACACTTAATGTTCAGCTATTTTCCTGGAGACATCTAATTTAATTGGAAGAAGAGAATTTTAAAATATATGTTCAGTGCTGTCATAAAAATCACACTGACAGCTTTTGTCCAGAAAATACAATAAACTTGCCTTCAAGTTTGGCAAAGTCAGAGTTTTTTCTCTGCTTAGTTAGAATAAAAAGTTAGATTTAAAATAATTAAACACAGGCTAACTTAGATTCTTTATTAATATTTTATTTGTGACGATAGCACATTACACATAATTTGTAAGAATTACTTGTAACTTAGTAGTAATTTATGTCAATTTATTTCAATCTGACAGCATCATTAATTATGCTGAAACGAGTATGAAAAACATGACCAGTTAGTGATATTACTAGATGTGACATAAAATTTTGTATGTAATTTAGAATAAATAGCAATACCAGAACCTTTTCTCTTTTTTCCTTTTTTTGGGGGGGTCACAATTGGCAGCTCTCAGGGTTACTCCTGGCTCTATGTTCAGAAATCACTCCTGGAAGACTCGGGGGACCATATGGGATGCCTGGATTCAAACCACCATCCTTCTGCATGCAAGGCAAATGCCCTTCCTCCATGCTATTTCTCCGGCTCCCAGAACCTTTTCCTTAACACATCCAGAGTACCACAACATGGCAATATTTTTCTTACAATGTGTGGAAAAATATAACACTTAATATTTACTGTAAAAATATAAGCATATAATGTGTACAGAGGAATTTAGCCTTCTTAATGGGAGAATGATTATTTGGTTACCTTTGACTGCTTTCTATCTGCAAACTGTGATCTTTTCCCCTCTTTTTCCTAATGTCCTGTGAAGGTGCCAATTACCCTGGTGCTTATCAAATTGAAAACTATGCCTGGTGCAAAGGGAGCATCAATTATTTGTGAGCAGAAAGCTAAAGCTGCAGAATCATAATAAAGGCCGCTGGTGCTTCCAGTTAATACAGTATATCAAAAGGCAATGAATAGATCAAAGAGAACGCTTTTCAAAAGTCTGTGTCTCCAAGATCAAATTAGGCTAGATTTGGAGACTTTAATGCTTTAAGTTATATAAGAATTTGCTAATGTTAATGAGGAGAAATAGCTGGGCATTTTGCTTTAATCCACAGGCCTTTTAACACACACTGTAGATTTATTAATACTATTGACTTTTCCTCTCCCCTCCTGTGTGTGTGTGTGTGTGTGTGCGCGCGCGTACGCATGTGTGTGTGTTGGTTTATTCTGCTTCCAAATGGTAGCCAAGTAAATTACCAGAGAAGTGAGAATTCATCTATTCAGATCTTAAGTCTTCCACTCTGAGTTTATAAAATTACCATGATTGTTATTGATATGTACTTTATGGTTGGACTCCTTAACTTTCATATTTTTAGCAATACTCTTAAAATATTTAGGAAAAGAAATTTAACATACAGAACTTTATTTTGTTACAATTGAAACTTTCTTGAATTCTATAATTTTCATTTAGTCTTCATTCTTTGTTTAAATATTGATTTACTTTATTTAAAGAGCTTGTATTACATAATTGAGGTATTTGATAATAATAATTAATCTTTCCAGGCAAGTCAGTGTAAAATTATAAAAAAAAAATTACAAAGAAAAAAGAGAGAAAAAAGAATAGAAAAGAATAGCAACAAGAACATTTATGAAACTTATTGTATCTTACAATGATATTACTAAATCATTGTGAGATATATTAGTAAACTCTTTTTGCTAGTTGATATTCTGTTACTTCATTTATTTCTAAACATTAGGTGGCTTCAGATACAAATTGGCATCTAAATTGGTGTCTTCCTTTGGGATGACAGTATTAAACAAAAATGGATTTGTCATTTAGCTGTGAAGGCAGCAGAATGGCCTAGGGAATTTTAAACACAGTTGCTGATACTGCAACTTTTATGGGGCATATTTTCAGCTGTCAGGTCTTCTGGAAGTCTGAGAAGTTGGGAGGAGGGTACCAACACTTACTCCAAAAAAGTCCTGATGATATCAGCCCAAATTAGTGTCTCTATTGAGACATATAGAAGAATATTGATGAAGCACTGTTTGTGGAAGATGTGTGCAGCAGGCATGGCTTTTGCAGGGCAGGTCTTGCTTGGCCCATCCTCTTCTCCCTACATTGCCAGTTTTCAGTTTTCTTTGCCATTAACTTTCATTTTTAAAGATATGATTAAAGAGATTTGGTTGTTATAGAAAGCTCATCATCATGAATGATGATGGATGTGATTACATTGAGAAACCTGCATGAATAGGGTTTCCCACAAAAAGAAATCATACTAGTCTCTCATGATGATAACATTAAATAATTTAACCATCCTAACTTAAACTTTCTGAATAATGTTATTAGAACAGTCAAAATGAAAATTATTTGAAGAAATATTGCTTTTAAAAGTGAAGGGAGTGAACAGGTAGAATAATGATCCTTAATTTAGCAATAACTCATCTTTCTGTGGATCAGAAGAAACAATAGTTTTCCACTTGGTACATTGGGTCACATTGGATGATAAGGATTCATTATTGATTTGTTTGTTTTTTAAAAAAAGTTTTATTTTAGAATGGTTTTCAGTGGACAGAAAAGTTGCAAAAACAGTACTTGCCTGGAATCTATCCCTTGTACCTGTCCAACTCCGCTCTACCATAACATATTATTTTCCTGTGAAACATTTGTCACAGCTAAGAAACCAATATTGATCTGTTACCCACTGATTTTTAATTCCCTTGGTACTTTTTATTTGTAGGTGATTGCACTACGATTAAGAATGTCTTCAATATTAACTTATCATTATATTAATTTTCCCAGATCAATGTTGCTTACATAGCAGCTTATTGCCATTTAACAGGAATGCTTGTACTCTCATGTTGGTATTTTACCTTTTAGGGTCCCATGTGTAATCAGATCCCCGCAGTTCTTTCAGCCTGAGATCTTAGGTGCTGAAGGTCAAATGGAGAATGATGTTTCAGCTTCAGAACAGGAGACTGCTCATCATCAGAAAGGCACTTTAAACCAACCCACTTAATCCTTGTATTTCCCAGGTAGAAAAAGGAGGCTGTCAGGCCAGGTGACTCAGCCAAGGTCACACTCTGTTGTTAGTGGCAGAGTTTAGCAAGAAACACAGACTCTTAACCCCTCCACTTTTACTGACTGTAAAATTTTCACAGTGATGCTTTCATTCTATTTATTATTTATACCCTGTATACTTTAAAAAAGAATTGGAACCAGCTGCCCTTTGATTTACTTTGCTTTGAACACATTATAGATTATTGGATTGTGCATGATTTAAGTGAATTTTTAACATGAATAATGCTTTCATCTATAACCAGTTAATAAATAGTTCCTATCACCTAGTCACTGCACTATTGATATCTGGCACATAGTAGGCACTCAATAAGTATAGATAAAAAAAAGCAAATAAATAATGCTAATTTGGGATTTATAAACAGAGTTTATGGCCCAAGAAGGTGAGTATAGCGTGACTAAATGAATTGGAAAAAATAGAATCTATTTTTAGCACTTTAAAAGGAATAACTGGAGATTTGTGGAACTAGTAGCAATTGGGTTTGCCACTCCGATTATAATTTTGATGAGTGCAGTGTTCGAACGTATGTTAGTGGTATATGATATAGGATTTAGAAAATGTTCCAGATCTCAAGTGTGACTTTTGTAGTCTCTGCTCACTTACCTGTTTGATTGTATCTGTTGTTGCTGTTGCCACTGTTCAGTGAGACAGTCATATGCTTAGACAGTCATATGCTTAGTCTAAAATCTGGCATCGGTGTTCATTATTTATTCAATTAAATAAATTAATAATTATTTAGAAGTAACAACCGTTGAAAGCAATTTTTCTATGATGTACCTTAAAACAATGTTCCTGTTTTGCAAGTTATCTAAATGTTATGAAAATATTAGAGGCAATTGGGAATGGAAATAAATAGTTATGATACATATATAGCCTAGGACAAGGTGGTATTGTAACTTAATCATCTGGCAGACAAAATTAAGTTCAAAGTAACAGGTATTAATTAAACCATCTGACTGAGTGAATAAAGAATATTCTGCAAGCAATATCTGTACTACACTGGTTTGAATTTTATCACCATATTATGAGTGAAAGGATGCTGAAATCCCAAGCATGGATGTGCTCTTTAAATATATTAAGAGAATTAAAAAACCTAAAGTGACTTTATTTGTAAGACTCATAAATAATGAGTACCATATAAAAACCAGCATCAACTTTACAAGACAATTGCCAATATAGGATATCACAATTTATTTTCTCTAAGTATCAGTCATGCTTAGTTGCTTTAATTTCAGCAGTGCATTCAGTACTGCTCAATTCAAGGCAAGAATTTGAAGAATATTATGGTTTCTCAACGTAATCACATCCTTTTTTCCTGTAAGGTGGGAAGGTTCTTCTTTTTTTCTTTCAGGTTACCTTAGCCAAAATATGTAAAAAAAAAAAAAAAACTCTACTATTAATTTCTTTAATTTGTGTTTTCAGTCTGTCTTTAAAATGTCATCTGAATGACATGTCAGAGATTTCAGACATATTCCATACTACAAACTTCAAAGTAAATTTTAGAACAAATTTCATAGGCCACCATCTTTAGTAGTATGTGTCCAGAGAACTGACTTTGGAAATAATCTAAGCTTGATTTCAGATAGGTTGGTATATGAAGGACATACAGATTGATCTCCTCTAATCTGTCCCAGTTTAGACTAATGATCATGAAATGAAGGAGTGATGATCATAAATTTTGGAAATGATTCAGCAGAAGAGAAAATAAACTGTGTGTTCCCAAAACATGGAATATTGAGAAGGTCCTAAGATATTTGGCAGGATATTTAATATTTCTGATTCTCTTTTCAGTCTCATACTTTGATTCATAAGATATACTTATTTTCTTTAAATTGATTGACCTAAAAGATCTTAAAGTTCTGGGTTTTTAAATAATTCAGTATTTCTTTCTACAGTGGCAGAAAGAAAATGTCCTTCTTGGTTACCCACTTACACATACATTCATCTACTCAGACAACATACATTTACCACCTCTGTTCTAAAAACTAGAGATAAAACAATAGAGGTAACAAATGAAGTCAGTGACTTCATGGAACTTAGACTAATGAAGGGAGATAAACAACAGATATTAGAATGAAATGGTAAATGTGTGTTCAAAGGTAATAAATGCTCTGGACAACTCTTAAGGCAGTGAAAGAGAAATAGATGGACTTGGAGTCAAGTGGCTAGCTTATACATATGATCAGATTGCATCTATCAGGGACCTAAATAAAATTAGAGTTGGCACTCTTTATCTCTAATAATTCACTAAAGGTGTGCTGGAGACATCTCTAGCAGGACTTTTGACATGAGATTTGAAGTTATATGTTTAAGAACTGGACTTTACCTTCTATCATTAATAACTATTTGATATATGTGCTCACTGCTGCTGCCTATTTTGGCCCCATTGGAGAAAAAATATAGGACTCTATGACTTTAGAGAATTAGAATTTAGAAAAAGTGCTGCTTCAATTAGGACTAGAAATGTATTTGTGATATGTTATGGAATAGGTGATTCCATTGAAGCAATATTCTTCATCACATAAGGCTTTTTGAATTATTTTATCTCTTTAGTTTTTATATTTAACTTAATAAAATGTTTGTAGTAAAATCAACCAAGACCATAATTATATATATAAACAAAAACATTTTGTTGATTATTTTAATTTGTATTAGAACTTTCACAAAGAAATCAACTCAGCATAGATCATATACTAAAATACCAAATCTAAATGAAACATGTCTAAGTCAGGACAAAAAATGTAAATTTGGAATATAAAGGTATTATCCAAAAAAATACAGTAGAGTGAAAATACCCCTAAAACCTTAGAGGTCAAAGTTTCAAGGGAATAAAAGTCTTGTCCATTGTCTTTATTTGTCACAATAGAAAAAAGGGCATTGTATCTCTAGGAAAGAAAAACTTTGGGGTCCTGTGTTCCAAACAAGAAGGGATGCCATTTTGTAAAGGTTACATAGTGCAAGCCACATGCTAGGTTTCTTCAACCTATTTCCAATAACACTGCCCCAAGATACCTGACCATACCAGGTAGTCGATCAGGAAAGGACACAAGGGAGCAATAGTAGGAAGGAACCCTTAGTGAGTAGCCAATCATTTTAAATATCACCAAAAAAGCTAGACTATTCTTATATCCCTTCCCTATATAATGTTCTTTATGATCTTTGACAGGGCTCATCTCTTTCTAGAGGCAACCCTGGTCAACCAGTTGGGGGCTGTTAAGTATTCAGTTTTACTCCAGTTGTTTGGTCTCAACTTTTGACTCTGGACTCTAGCAAAACATTTCTTAATGCTTACAAAAAAAGTTCTCCTGGGAAGTTACATTGAACATAATTAAAGTTCTATGCATTACCTTTATTATGTTGAATAGCAATAGCTTCTTAATACTAAAATTTGAGGAAATACTAAAATGTCTTTACACTGAGAGAAAAAAGAGTCAGATAAGTATTTTAAAAGTCTAACTTTTTTTTTTTGCTCAGAGGACCTGACTTCACTTCCAATGATTCTTGAACAACTGGGTTAATAGGTCAATTCTAGGGGCTAAGAATGAAGTGCTGTATGTGCTTTGAGGTACCAGGGTGCATCCTGTTGATGCTAGGGGGACCACATAATGCCAGAGATGAAACAAGGGTAAGACTCATATAAGGCTTGCATACTAATTGCTATACAATCTTGTAGCTCTGAATTCATACTTTTGAATTATACCCTCATGATCTTTTTGTCTGTTCACTCTCAGCCCATTATTTATAGTATTTTGTTGTTGTTGTTGTTGTTTTCTTTTGCTTTTGGGGGCCACACCGAGTGATACTCAGGGGTTACTCCTGGCTATGCTCTCAGAAATTGATCCTGGCTTGGGAGACCATATGGGATGATATCAGTTAAGTGCAAGGCAAAGGCCCTACTATTGTGCCATTGCTTTAATCCCCATTAGCTGTAGTTTTGTTGTGCTTTATAGTCATGCTTAAAGAGTTGATGTAGCTGTCTATAAAAATGAAAGCAGTTTTATAAAATATTGATAAAAACCAAATGTCAAAATTTATGTACATTTCAATATAATAGACTATTCCAAATATCAAATATATAATAATTTTTAATTCTGTTTCTATTTAGATGAGGGAGAAAAATAACCCATTTCACAGTAAGAATATCAAGACACACAGAGTTGTCTCATTTTCTCTGAGTGACTCATGTAAGTGAAAAAAAAAGTGCAGCAGCAGTCCAGAGGAATTGCTTATGTGGAAGCTGATATCATGAAAACTTATCGAGTGTTAATATAGGAAACGAAGGTCATCTATATATTAAATATTCTTCTCGCCACTTCATTTATTTTATTACATAAAAAATGTCTCATATGATTATTTCTCAACAATTCAACCATCCGTTTTGACTTGCACTGTCTGCACAAGCAGAATTGATCAGCAGATCAAGTGCATAATAGTATACTCCACCTATATTTAGAATTGGTAAGTAAAAAGAGGAGCCTCAAAGTCTGGGGTACAAGAGCAGATGATCTTTTTGGCTTTTAAACAAGTGCAAATACTTTAAAACTTGCTCTTAGCAAGCCACTGCATAATTGGGTTAACATAATAATAAGACTTTGTCTTTTTGTATCACATTTCAATTGAAGAGCTAGAAGAAATTTTAGCAAAGGCAAAATGCTTTTACCTTTGTTCCTGGAGCACAGGAGACTTAGTTCATTATCTTCACTTAATGGCAAGTCACATTCAGAGCCATTAGGCCTAGTGGACTGGACATGTATTTCCATACAGGCCCAAGTCAGCCAGATTTATCACCTTCCACTTTCCACATCTGTGCCAGAATTGTCCAGTAAAAATACATAAAATGTACGCATGGATTGAGGTTGGTTTTCATCTATCTGGGAGGCCTCTCATCTGTATCAATGAAATTTGTCTTGCCCTAAATGTTACCTGCTTTAATAATGTAGGCATGCCTGTGTAATCTGATAATGCTAAATTATATGTTGAGGAGAAATGGGGACAGAAAACAAAGAAGATTAGGAGACCACTTGGGGTCTGACTTTAATATGAAACTTTTTAGGTCTAGGGATTCTGAATGAAACTAATGTATAAATTGAGAAGTTAATTTTACAGAAAATAAAGTCAGATCAAGATACTTCAAAAATGTTACTTTGGGGCTAGAGAGATAGTACAGCAGGTAAGGTAATTACTTTGTATAGGATGACCTAGGTTTGATCCCCAGCATCTACTATGATCCCCTGAGCACTGTCAGGAGTGATTCCTGAGTGCAGAGTAAGGAATAACTAACTACTAAGAAATTGCTAGATTATTTCCCTCCCTCCGCCTCCAGAAAAAGTGAATGTTACTTTGGAACCAAAGAATAGCATGGAAGTCAGAAGTAGAATAAAGTTAACATCCCCATAGCTCAACAAAATTCATCTGGCACTACAAGGATTGTTACCTGGGAAAGTCTAGATCATTCTCAACATGGAGCATATTTATACATATGTCAGTGATACTGATGAGACTTAGGAAATCTCTGATTATTCTTATTAATTCTTGAATCCCCATGAAATGTCTCTAGGACTTTATCACATGGTAGTATGAGATCATAGCTGGCCAAAAGTCTCCCATGAGTAAGATCTAGGGAAACTTGGTTTTCTACTATTATCTTGATTCTATTATTCAAATCTATGCATTGGTGAGGTCTAGTGAAATTTATAGCTTTATATGGAAAAATTAATTAAGAAATCTATGTGTTCATGTGATATAGACTGATTTATAAGCACAGCAAATCATGTTTGTTGTTCAAAAACAGGTGACTAATGTAATATATTTTTCAGAGCAAAGTTATACCAAATTTCTCTTTCTTTCTCTATCTAATTTTTTATAGAAAAATATCTCAAAAGAAATTAATCGGGGCCGGTGTGGTGGCGCAAGAGTTTAAGGTGTCTGCCTTGCCAGTGCTAGCCTAGGAAGGACCGCGGTTTGATCCCCTGGCGTCCCATATGGCCCCCCAAGCCAGAAGCGACTTCTGAGCGCATAGCCATAGTAACCCCTGAGCATCACGGGGTGTGGCCCAAAAACCAAAAAAAAAAAAAAAAGAAATTAACCATAGTGAAGTAGATGGCAAATCCTGTACTTGCTAGCTCTATCCACAATAACTATATAAAGAACAATCCTCAAGGTTCTGAATTGGCATTAGGGAGTTTTAATAATTGTCCCCAGAAATTATATTTTAATAAAGGTTTTATAAAGACCCAGACAAATCTTGTCAGGGCTCTGTATTTTATATGCACCCTTCTCATAATTTTAATAGTTACCCAGGTAAAGAAGAGTAAATTCAAACTCCAGGAAACTAACAGACTTCCCAAGAAATATCTCTCAAGTTTGCACTTTTATATTTAAAAAGTCACAAAATTTCCCTTGACTTTATATGTTTATATGTTTGGTTTTCTTTTTATAAAATTGATACTTCAGAAAAACTTTTCAGCTTCTTCAACACAATTACAGATCTAAAAAATCAATTAAGACTGAGGAGGTGCCATGAGATTTATAGTCAATTGGTTAGAAGCACAGGTAACAGCCTGGACTTGCTGCTGGCCCTGGCCTCTGAGGAGATTACAGAACCTCCAGTCTGGAACCAACTAGCCAGAAGCCTTTACTTGCAGTCAGCACCTGAAGTACAGGGTGGCCTTGGGAGACTGAATTGTGAACCTGTGTAATCTGACATAATCTTCAGATAGTATCAGAATTAAGTGGAAAGCTCAGACATCCTGCTTTTGTCTGAGAAGAGCTTATTTGTGTCAGGAGTCTCATGACCAATTAACCACAGGAGGTATATACAATATAATTTTCACTGACTAGGGAGATGCATGTACACATGTTTAAGTGATATCTATATAATTTTCATACATGCTTAAACAATGGTCCCCAGTGAGAGCAAAGATACTTGATTAGTGGAAGAGACAGATGTTTTTTTTTAGAAAACCCACTTCAGATTCTGGAGATAAGGAAATCTCAGAGGAAACTTCTCAACTGCCATTGACATTGGGATGCATCAGTCATGGGATTTTGTCATCCATGGTGAACTGCAAGGTTCCAGAAGACTAGTTGCTTGCTAAATAGTTCTTCTCAAGACAGGTCTCCCATGTTGATGAAGGGCAAGGAAATGACAAAAAGGAACCAAGTAAAAGAGAAAACAAAATGTCCAATCTTTTTTACTTTTTTTTAAGAGAATATTCTCAGGCCTTTATTTGATAGAAGAAATAGATTTTGATTACCTGGTTTTCAGTTTAAAGTGGTTTTGATAAAGGTAGGATAGTGCTGAGGGAAATTCTATGGGATTTAGTGAGCTAATTGAATTAAAATTTTGATTTACTATCTAAAGAGTTTTATTTGATTTATTTTCTTGTTATTTTTGTGCTGGAGTTCCCAGGGCTTACTCAGGGCTCTATGGTCAGGAATCACTCCTGGCAGATTCAGGGGACCATCTGGGGTGCTAGGGATTAAACCCAAGTAAGCATTGTACAAAGCCAATGCTCAATTATTCTGTTCCCTGTCTCCCATTGAGAGAGTTTTATCTGTTGCTCCAAGAATTTTCAGATAATAACAAAAATTTCTCACGCTCAGATGTCTTTTTAGTACAATAGTATTTATTTATCTGGCTGTGTGTCTCTGTGTGTCTGTGTAGTGCTCATTAATAGTAAAAGCAGAGAAACTAGGTATTAGAATTCAGTTCACAGCTAGATGTTCATTATCAATACTTAATTCTTTGTTGTAAATCCTGAATTTATTAATGCAAAAATAGGGATACTCTGTCTCCTTAAAAATTAGTACAGTTATAGGAAGCTAGGGTATGGGAGTCAGGAAGAAGAGAAAGGACAGATGAGAAAAGAGATGAGGAACAGAAGGGGAAAACTAAGACTAACAAATTCTGCAACCAATGCTGGTTTGAATGTAGAGAAAAAGGGATACTTACTGCTGGTGGGAATGCAGACTGGTCTAGTCTTTTGGGAAAAGTATATGAATATTCCTAAAAACACTAGAAATTGAGATCCCATATGAGTCAGCAATATCATTGCTAGGGATATAATCCAGTAACATAAAAACACAATACAAAAATGCCCTCTGCACTCATATGTTCATCACAGCACTATTGACAGTAGTCAGAATCTAGAAACTACTCAGTACCCAACAACAGATGAGTGTCTCAATAAACTGTGGTATCTCTACACAATGGAATACTATGTAGCTAGTAGAAAAAATGAAGTCATGAAATGTGCTTAAAAATGAATAGATACTGTGGCTAATCATTATTTTAAGCACACAACCTGTTTTAACACATAGAATACATATCCTGCTTTCCCTTATCCCCTATACCTTGTATTCCCTAAACACAGAAGCGCATATCCTGTTTGAATCCTCTCTCACATCCTACCTCTACACTCCCTTAATATAAATATTCCTTTTCCCACCTGAAATAGAAGTGGCTAGTTTGGATGCTTCTTTGTGAGTGTTCTTCTCGCCCAGGATCAACCTCACCAGGGACTTTTACATCTTGAGATCTGATTTCACCAGTGTCACTTACAAATATGGAGATTTTTATGTTGAGTAAAATGAGTCAGAAGAAAAGGAATAGACATAGAGTAATCTTACTCATTTGTGGGATATAAAAAAGACAGTATGTGAATAATATCAAAAGAAAGAGAAAAAGAGAGATAGAGTTAGAAAGAGCGAGAAGCAAATTGCCTGCACTAATTGCACAAATTGCTGCACTAGCAGGCAGGGGTGGGGTGGGAGGAAAGCAAGAGACATTGGTGGTAGGAAGGGTGCACTGGTGAAAGATGGTGTACATTCTATGACTGAAACCCAACAATGAACAATTTCATAACTACCGTGTTTAAATAAAGCAATTAATAATAAAATAAGAATTCTGATTTGGGGGCTATACCCCATGATGTTTAAGTGCTACTCCCAGCTCTGTGCCCTATATTTCAATTAAAATATAATGAAGTGATTAAATTAAAATAAACTAATGGCAGCCTGCATTTATCAAGTGTGTGCACTGTTGTTTAGGAACAAGAATAGCAATCATTTGTGTGGCAGATAAAGAAACATATTCAAATAATATAGCCAGAAAGATAGCTCAATTAGTAAAGCACCTACTAGCATATGCAAAGTCCTGGATTTAATTAATGCACTAAGCACTTAATTTGGTCCCTAATACTAGTGTTTCCCCAGCTCCACTGAATATAGAGAACTTCAGAAGAACAACAGCAGCTGGGTGGCTCTATTCAACTGTGTCATAGCATTGCTTTTGGACTTCATTCCTAATATTTCAAGAAAGCTGTTCAAGTGCATTTTATGTGCAGCCTATGTTGAGAGTTGCTAACCTGTTGGATAATGTCTGAGCATGGGAATTTATCCTCTTTATACATATATTTTCTGGAAGATTCCTTTGACAGGTAACACTGGAGCACCTGAGGCATTATATTTCCTGGGAAAGAACAGAACAACTTCTGCTTCTAAACTATGTCTACCTTACAGATAATTTAGAATTGTGGTTCTTAAAGGAGTTTGCATATTGAATCACCTGAGTAGACTTAATAGACATAAAAATCCTAAAGGCCAGTCCCCACCATCAGAGATAGTGCTGATGTCATATCATTGTCATGGTTGTGAGCTGACCCTCAACTCTTTTTTTCTTTTTTCTTTTTTTTTTTTTTCTGTTTTTGTTTTTGTTTTTTGGACCACATCCGGTGACGCTCAAGGGTTTCTCCTGGCTGTGCACTCAGAAATCGCGCCTCGCTTGGGGTACCATATGGGACACTGGGGGATCGAACTGTGGTCCGTCTTAGGCTAGCGTGGGCAAGGCAGAATTCTTACCCTTGGCCACCGCTCCGGCCTCTCAACTTTTTTATTAGGAATATCCAAAAGATATTAGGAAATTTTCTGTGTGTGTGTGTGTGTGTGTGTGTGTGTGTGTGTGTGTGTTTGCTCCTGGCTTTGTGCTCAGGTCTTGTGTGTGTGTATGTGTGTGTGTGTGTGTGTGTGTGTGTGTGTGTGTGTGTGTGTGTGTGTGCTCCTGGCTTTGTGCTCAGGTCTCTCTCTGGCTGAGGCTCCCGGGCCCATAAGCAATGTCACAGATTGACTCAGTTAGCAATATATAAGACAATTACTTTACCCTCTGTATTCTCTCTGATCCCAGATATTACGATTTGTTAAAGCACTCCAGGTGATTCAAATAAGAAGGATAATTTGAAAACCTCTGACTTAGCTGAGAATCTTGACTTTCTATATTTTGATTACTTTTCGCATATCAAGTAGATTATCCAACAAGCCATAAAAAGTCCTATTATTTTCCTTCATTTTTCAGAAAAGATATTTTCAAAGTTTTAAGTAAACTCTCCTGAAGTGTAGCTATATTGCTCACAATATTTTTGCTATAATAATCTTTTACTCTCCTCAAAGTATTTTTACATTAGAGTGCTTGATAAAATGTAGGAAGCTAATCAAGTATTTATCATCCTTCCTTCTAGTTTAATTTTTTAACATAGTGAGGTTTGAGTCTATGAAATCATCATCACAAGGAAACTGATTAGAAATGCAGTGTTGTGTCCTATGTCCTGTTTACTCAATCCAAAACTATATGATAAGGGTTAACAATCTGCTTTTACTTTCCTTCTAGGTGATTTTAATATATTAAAGTTTGAGACCAACTATTCTTTTCTTTCTTTTTTTTTGTAATATCTTTACTTAAGCATCATAATTACACACATATTTGTAGTTGGGTTTCAGTTATAAAAAAGAACAACCCCTCTCCACCAGTGCAACCTTCCCCCACCAATGCCCCCAATCTCCATCCTCCCCCTGTATTTGAAACAGGTATTCTACTTCTCTCACTCATTAACACTGTCATGATAGTTGTTAGTGAAGTTTATTTCTCTAACTCTACTCTTTGGTGAGCTTCATAACATGGTGTGGTCCTTCCAGCTCTCATCTCTATTGTCTCTGTGTATTATTACAATACTGTCTTTTTTTTTCTTAAATTCCACTGACGAGTGACACTATTCTATGTCTATCTCTCTCTCTCTCTCTGACTTATTTCACTCAGCGTAATAGTTTCCATGTTCATCCATATATAGGAAAATTCATGACTTCATTTTTCCTGATGACTGCATAGTATTCCATTTTAATTCAGCAGATCATGATAAAAAAAATGGTAGTGCTTTTTGTGGTGCTCCATATCTTGTTTTCTTTTTTTTTTTTAATGCTCAGAGAGATATAGACATGACCTTCATTATGCTTGTCCTGATAATGGGTATAGTTACAGAAGTAAAATTATTAGGCTAATTTGTTTTTTATCTCATGGGAAGGGATTCTCCTGTTTCTTACAGGTCATTTATCAATATTTTTGGTCTCTTTAATTATAACTAACAATAATAAATAGAGATATTTTCAATGTCACCAAAAATCAAATTGTCAGGGCTGGAGTGGTGATGCAAGTGGCACGGTTTTTGCTTTGCACGCACTAACCTAAGATGGACTGTGCTCGATCCCCCCCCCCCAGCATCCCATATGGTCCCCCAAGCTAGGAGCAATTTCTGAGTGCATAGCCAGGAGTAACCCCTGTGCATCACTGGGTATGGCCCCAAAAAGCAAAAAAAGAAAAAAACCCAAATTGTCTATAGTTAAAAACCAGTGGTCTAAATCAGCTTATTAAACTTTTCTTCTTATGTGAGTTTTATAAAACTTTTAAAGTTTCTCCTCCTTTTACCTTCGCCTTCTTCTTCAGTCCCTGTCCTTGTTGATTCTTCTTCTTCTTCTTCTTCTTCTTCTTCTTCTTCTTCTTCTTCTTCTTCTTCTTCTTCTTCTTCTTCTTCTTCTTCTTCTTCTTCTTCTTCTTCTTCTTCTTCTTCTTCATCTTCCTTTCTTCAAAAATTTCTAGTAACATAGTTAGGGCCAAAAAGAATAATCTCTGAGCAGGCTTCAGGATTTTTGTCGTTTAGTTTCTAGAAGTTTGAGAACCTTTGTTTTAAACTTCAAAGTCTGAAAGAGACTGTATCTATAGAGCTATTATTTTTTGAAAAGTTAAGTTTAAATGCAGGTTAAATAAAGTCATCACTATTGGGGGTATTAATCTAAAATGACTGATGATTTTTTTAATACTCTCTTCTCTTCCTCCCCTCCTTTCTCTCTTTTTCTTATTATATCGCCTTCTTTTCTTCTCATTCCTCCCCACTTTCTCTCCATTTTTTTAATCTCATTACTGGTGACAAGAGTCACCGGTATAGAACAACTCATAAAAAATTGAATCATCCTTGGGACCAGAGAGATAGCACAGTGGTAGGGCATTTGCCTTGCACACAGTCAACCCAGGAAGGATGGTGGTTTGATTTTCGAAATCCAAATGATCCCGTGAGCCTGCCAGAAGTGATTTCTGCATGCAGAGCCAGGAGTAACCCATTGCACACAGTCAACCCAGGAAGGATGGTGGTTTGATTCCCGATACCCAAATGGTCCCGTGAGCCTGCCAGCAGTGATTTCTGAATGCAGAGCCCTGACTGCCACCAGATGTGGCCCAAAATCCAAAAAATAAAAATTAAATTAAAAAAATGAAATCCAAAAGAATGTGTGTGCTTATGTAGGGCGGTGGTGCAGGGCAGTGAGAAAGGTGGTGGTAGTAAGGGGAGAGCCAAGCACATTGGTGAAAGTCTGGAGAGAATGTGCTAAAGAAAAGACTTTAAGCAACTTTCACATAGTGTGACTCCTCAGAAATCCATTTGATATTCTACTTTATTTGTGGCAAGCATTATATCTCCTTGAGAGACTGAACTAAAGGATTCAATTACTTTTTGCTGTTTGGAGATGATTGGATTCCTGTTTCTGTTAAAGAAGACAACCAACTGAGGCCGAACATGAGTGTGCTATGGACTGAATATTTAGAAAATTCTACACACACCCCTGCTTCTTGCTAACACACAGACAATTAATATGTTCAAGTCCTAACCCTTAATATGACTATAACTGTAGATGAATCCTACTAGGAAGTAATGAAAGATAAATGAAGTCATAAAGTTGGGAGGCCTTATCCTTCCTAGATTAGTATTCTTAGAAGGTGAGTGGAGAATTTTTGCCCTGTATTTTCCTGTGATCACAAAAGAAAATAAAAAAGATTGTCATCTACAAAACAGGAAGAGAAACCTCATGAAAATTCTGATCATATCTGTGACTAAATAGATGAACTAAATGATAAGCCATCCATTTATGGCATATTTTTTATAGCAGTTGACACAGGTTAATTAAAGGACACTGCTGTTGGAGGCTAAACTAGTGATTTCATTTGATCTTATTAATGTTTTTAGTTTCCTAGTTTATTTAACTAGCTTTATTTATATTATATAGCACTTCAATGCTGGTGTGTATTTTGGTTTTTTGTTTGTTTGTTTTGGGGGGGACACACCCAATGATGCACAGGAATTTCTCCCTGCACTACACTCAGGATTTACTCCTGGTGGTATTCGAGGGACCATATAGGATACTGGGCATCAAATATGGTGAGCCACACATTAGACAAATACTCTACCTAGTATACTATTACTCTGACCTATGGTGTTCATTTTGGAGATTTTCATCTCTAATTGCACAGCCTGGAACACCATTTTAACTTCCTTTAGATCCATCCACAGTCCATATTTCTTGTTATGCCCAATCATACATATAGAGGCTAGTCAATGGTAGAGGTGGGTTTATGTTTAATTTGTCCAATTAACAAATTATTGCTTTTCCAACATTGTCCTCCTCAACTAACACTTGACAGAGTTTCTGACTTCCAATGCTGCTTTTTTCAATCCTGAGTAACTGATTCACTTTAGAATATTTCTTTCTCTAAATTCTATTTGCTCTTTTGCCGTCTTTCCTTTCTAGTCAAATATTCACCTTCAATGCTGTTTTCACCACTTAAAGAATTGATGGTCCTTGCATCTTTAAGGTCACTTGACCAAGGTAACAAGAAAAGCAATATCATCATTAAAATAAATAATATAATATGCCATTATATTTTAAAATCACTGGGAATGAGGTCTAGTACCAGAATTTAAGCAGAAACTATGTTTATGTGATTTTTGGATTCTGAATGGGTAAAATGGGTAAAAATGGGTAAAGCCAGATGTCTCTGGCAGAGCACTCTTATCAGGAAAGTAAAGGAAGATGAAAAGATAAATCAACACTACAGTTTTAACACTCAGTTCTAGCAAGTGTTTGAGGATTGAACCATCAAAGGTACCTGATGCCAATTCTACTTAAGTATTCTCCACAGCTTGGCTCCCTTCTTTCTTTGGAATAGACCTTCTCCTCTGTGAAGGATGTCTTTGATAGGGGATTGATTCCTGTCATTATAGTGCTGTGAAGAGAAAATGCTGTGAAGGATAAATGTCTACCTCACACAGCTCATAGCCTTCTTCCTATGTACATTGGGGGTTAGTCTACTTCTGATTGGTTTGTTTGTTCTGGTTTTTGTTGGGGTCCACACCCAGCCATGCTCTCGAGACCAAGCAAAGTGCCAAAAATTAAACTAGGTTTCCAAAATGCAAATGTCCATAAAGCCAGCTTCCTGTCTCCTTAATTCAGACCATCAGGCCTGCACAGTGAAGCCAAGAATCCAGAGGTAAATTTTGGGCAGCTGAACATTGCTTGAAATTTCCTCAGCCAATCAGCAAAAACAAACATGCTACAGCAGAGAGGTTATTTGCCTCGCAGGTGGCCAGCCCAGGTTTATTTCCTGACATCCATATGGACCCTATGCCTTTCCAGAAATGATATCTGACTGTAGTAGAGTCAGAAGAAAGTCCTGAGCACTGTCATGTAGGGTCTCCTAACAAATAGAACAACATAAACAAAACAAAACAGAACAGAACAACAACAAAAAAAATGATAAGACCAAGAAAAGAATAGAACACACAAAAGGAACATCAAATGACAATGAAGAAAAGCCTGAAATTTGGGTTTAGGGAAAATGTGGGCCATCAAGCATGAAGATTATCCTTGTAATGCATACTTAATAAAAATGCTGTTGATTTTTGGGCCATACTTGGCAGTGTTTAGGGCTTAATCCTCACTATGAGCTCAGGGATCACTCCTGGTAGGCTTGGAGGATCAGATGGAATGCCAGAAATTGAACTCAGATCTGCTACATTTAAGGCAAGCACTCTACCCATTGTACTATCTTCAAAACTACACATTTTTGTAGTTGATTGAAATTCCATGGTTTACAATACTGAATTTATATTGGCTTTTAATACACATAATTCCAATAATGGAGGAGAAATTGTACTTCTCTAAACTGTCAGAATTTTTTAACTCCTGAATTCAAAAGGGTTAATATTCAAATATGTGAATACAGGGAGTAACCAGAAATCAAATTTGAGAAAGGCTAAATAACAGGAAATAGTAGTTTGCTTTTCCTATAGGCTAAATATTAGGATATTGGAATAAAAATATTTTTAAAAATTTTCTTGATAAATGTATGGCTTATGTTCACTAATATGTCTTTGCTTAGGCTTAACATTTTTATTTTTCCTATTAAAATATTTTATGGAAAATACACACACACACACACACACACACACACACACACACACACATATATATTTAAAAAATTAAGATGAACTAAGAATGCTTTATTTTAAGAAGCCTTTTGAGATGATTCCTTGTGATAATTGAAGGTGCCCCAGGGTGACACAAACCCAGGCCTGGAAATAGCTATTGTAAAGCAATGTCATTGACAATCAACAACTGCCAGGTCATGCTTCAAATGAAGAAAGACAAAGACAGAATCAGGAGCAATGTAGCCAGACAGGCTGCTTTCTGAACCTGTCTGAATCAGCAGGACTACTGGATCCTACAGTCTGGGTCTGCTGACCCACCATACAAATCTGGAGAAGCAAACGGAAGCGTCCAGCATCACAGAATCTGAAGACAAATTTGCTTAGTTTTCAATAGGTCTTGGTCTAACGTGTTAGAGCAGGGTGTCATTGAAGCCATTACACTTTTTTTTTTGGCGGGGGGCAGTTCTACAGTTTGTTGGCAGAATGACACTTTTTACACAAGTTTGTGGGTAAATGGGTTTTTGTTCAAATCCAGCATTTGGGTTTTTACTTTTTCCAGTTGCTTCTGAAATTGATGCTGCTATTTCGGTCTTAATAATAATACCGGTCTGGATTCAAATCCTGGTTGATATTCCTGAGTGAATTGAAGAGGTTTGAAAGTTTTGATGAGTGTCATATTTTCTCAATTATTTTTTAAAAAAGTGATACCGGTCTCCTTGCTATTGCTAATTTTAAATGGAATAATATATGTAAAATATCATGTCTAGTGCTTAGCTCAGAATAGCCATTTAAAGAGAGAATGAATATTCAGAAAAGAATGTGATTAAAGAGACAAGTGGTGTGAACTTAACTATGTTTAGTTCAGCCTCTAATCAATTTTGTGAATTTAGATAGGTCCTTTAGCGGCTCCATGCTTCAGTTTACTACTCATCTATCAAACTGTCATCTGGTATTTGATGATTTTCTTCTCACAGCTAAGGATGATTTACCTTGGAGATATTAGGAGCTCTCCTATTAAAAATTTTTGTTAAAGAGTCAGGGAAATACAGCAACTACTGAGAATGCATCTAAATAGATTAACATATATTTAAGCGCTTTAAAATGCAACTACATCCTTAGACACTTCCAAATCTAAAATAATTTAGCCAATACCTCATTTTACAGAAGTTGTTTTTAATTTGGAAAATGATGAATCCATTTGAATACTGGGTGTATATTTGAAGTGAATAGAGCATTTATAAATAAACCATACAAAAACTTTACCATGGTTTTAGACAGTTTTTCTTGCATTCCACTAAGGACACAAAGATGAATGCCAAGGAGAATTTTTTTTTTTTACTCTTTTCTTCTTCTTCCCCATCCTCCATTTTGAAACAATCATCAATTACCCTTATCCACCGGCACCATCTCATCTAAGTTCATTTTCAAGATGAAGTTTCCTTGTTGGACAGTGGCTGTCCAATCCTCCTTCTGTCCATCACTGACTGCCTCAGAGCTGTCCCCGGATTGACAGTTTGAGAGTGAATCAATAATAATTATCTGGCTGCAGCCATGGCAAGCTGTGTAATTCTGCCACAGGACAGCATTGTGCAAACAGAGCTGCATCTCTGGCTACAGGTTTAAATATGCAGACTGGGGCTGTCTATTAAACTGGGCTGATCATGTGATGACTAGGTGGTCGTGTTTCTTCTCCAACTGCCTTAAAATGCATTAAAATGATATACACTCACCTTCTGGGACTTGAATGCTAGGGACCACTGCACCATGTAAAACACTGCCTTCAAGCCTATAACATAAATCAGTCATGTAAAGGCACAGCCTTAGGAATAGAGAGATACACTTTGTTTCTGTTCTCTGTTGATTTTGGAAATAAGCACTGATGGGAAATGTGTAATCACAAATGAAAAACACACACACAAAGAAAGCAAAACCAAAATTTCAGATATATTTGGTTTCATTGTAGTGGACCTTATTTTATCCAAATAATTTTATTTCTTTCTTTCTGATATGGCTTCTCAGTTTAAATATTAAAAATGAATTCAATATTAAATTTTTCTCAGAGGCACAGGTTCAAAATTTGAACAAGAAAAAAATGAGTTGAATGTTGAATAAAATATAACTTGTGTTTAAGTTTATTTTATTTTAGTACTATGGTTTAAAATACTTTTTAAAAGAAGGGTTCCATGCGTCAAACATCCCAGCATCTCTCCACCAGACTCTCTACTTCCCTCTCACCTTGTCCCAATGTTCCTACCCCATCCTGTCCACCTGTTTTTTTGGTGAGTGCTCTCCACTGAAGAGTTTTGAACAATTTTAGCATAACTCATAGAAGATGTTGCCTAATAAAAATTACTTTAAAAGCCACTTAAAGGGGCCGGATAGATAACATGGAGGTAAGGCGTTTGCCTTGCATGCAGAAGGATGGTGGTTCGAATCTCGGCATTCCATATGGTCCCTAGAGCCTGCCAGGAGCAATTTCTGAGCATAGAGCCAGGAGCAACCCCTGAGCGCTGCCAGATGTGACCCCCCAAAAAACAAAAAAAAGCCACTTAAAAGTGGTGCTCTCATAAACAGGCATGCTCAGTTCATTGGTCCTGTTTATGACATGTGACTATTGGGATATCCTTGATGCCATTTTATTAGAATCTCTTTCTAATTTATAAAATTTAATTTTTAATGTATAAAATTTATAGATTAATTTATGAATTTATAATAAATTTTATTAAATTCTAACTAATGATTAATTTATACAATGTAATAAATATGCATAGATTACAAGTATAATACCATAGTCAATATATTTATATATTCATATTTAATATATTTAAAATGGTATATTTAATATGATTATAAAATAGTTTATATGAATATATAATTCATAAATTATAAATTAATTTATAAATTAGAAAAGAAAGATTTGTGAGGGGAGTGGGAGATACAGAGGAGTTGAGTAATCAATTGCCTAATATAACTCAGTGAGAAAAGGTGAACAAGAGGTGGAGCCATAACGCAGAGTAGGGCATTTTCCTTGCACGCAGTTGACCCAGGACGGACCTCTGTTTGATTTCCAATATCCCATATCCCCCAACCCAGGAGCAATTTTTGAGTGTATAGCCAGGAATAACCCCTGAGCATTACTGAAAGAAAGAAAGAAAGAAAGAAAGAAAGAAAGAAAGAAAGAAAGAAAGAAAGAAAGAAAGAAAGAGAGAGAGAGAGAGAGAGAGAAGAAAGAAAGAAGAAAGAAGAAAGAGAGAGAGGAGAGAGAGAGAGAAAGAAAGAAAGAAAGGAAAAGAAAGAAAGAAAGAAAAGAAAGAAAGAAAGTCGAAGAAGAAGTAAGAAAGAAAGAAAGAGAGGAGAGAAAGAAAGCGAAGAAAGAGAAAGAAAGAAAGAAGAGAAAGAAAGAAAGAAAGAAAGAAAGAAAGAAAGAAAGAAAGAAGGAAAGAAAGAAAGAAAAGAAAGAAAGAAAGAAAGAAAGAAAGAAAGAAAGAAAGAAAGAAAGAAAGAAAGAAAGAAGGAAGGGAAGGAAGGAAGGAAGGAAGGAAGGAAGGAAGGAAGGAAGGAAGAAAGAAAGAAGGAAAGAAGGAAAGAAGGAAAGAAAGAAAAGAAAGAAAGAAAGAGAAAGAAAGAAAGAAAGAAAGAAAGAAAAGAAAGAAAGAAAGAAAGAGAAGAAAGAAAGAAAGAAAGAAAAGAAAGGAAAAGAAAGAAAGAAAGAAAGAAAGAAAAGGCAAACAAAATGAGATAATAAAAAACACAGGAGTAGGGAATTTATATTTGGAACAGCTAGGTTAAAAATAATCTATATGTTAAATCTTAAAATTGACAATAGAATAAAAGATGAGTAGGGAAAAGAGATCCAGATAACAAAAATTTTCTTTCTTTGTTCTTTCTTTCTTGGCACTCAATCAGATATCCAATAGTTAAGCAGATAGTGAACTAAACGATCTATGTTTTTAACTTCCTGTTTATGGTTTTAGTGCTATACATGACCCAGATTGCTATCTTGTCTTTAGAAAGTTTACTAATAGGATGTCAGGACATGACAATATTAATTGTAGACTTATAATAAGAGGAAAGTGCTAATTGACATTCAGAAGTTACAGAGAATGTGGTTTGGAGTTTCTGATCTTACAGACATGATTTCCAACCAAGGGATCATTTTTGTAGCAAATCCATCCTGTGATCAAAGTGCATACCTGCTATTTTCAATGAATTAATAAACTGTTAAAGAAACCAGGGAACCAATTAAAGGACTTTGGAAAAATAAAGCAGTGGTAAATTAAAAAAAAAATACATGGAAGTTTAAATACCAGGCACAGTGGGAACAATTTTAAATGACCTAAGAAAAATGACAGAAGGGGCTGGTGAGGTGGCGCTAGAGGTAAGGTGTCTGCCTTGCAAGCGCTAGCCAAGGAAAGGACCACGGTTGGTTCCCCCAAGACAGGGGCAATTTCTGAGCTTGTAGCCAGGAATAACCCCTGAGCATCAAATGGGTGTGGCCCGAAAAACAAAACAAGAAAAGAAAAGAAAAGAAAAGAAAAGAAAAATGACAGAAACCACTTAATAAAAAAACCACTTAATAAAATCTTACTTGGGAGAGCAATTATAAAAGGATACCATCCTAGAAAAAATATTTTTGATATCTGTAGGCTTTCTACAATTGAGCTGGATAAAGATGTTAATATTCTTTTTTGTTTGTTTTTTGGGGGCCACATCCATTGAGCTCAGGAGTTACTCCTGGCTCTTTGCTCAGAAATTGCTCCTGGCTCAGGGGAAACATAATGGATGCCAGGGATTGAACCCAGGTCTGTCCTAGATTAGTTGCATGCAAGGCAAATGCCCTACCACTGTGCTATCACTCTGGCCCCAAAGATGTTAATATTCTATTAAATGTAAGGCTCATTCAACTTCACCTCCTTCAAGAAGACTTATAGATTTCTAACATCACAGTAAACTTCCTGTGAATGCTTATGGCCTTTATCAGTGCATCAGTTATTTGACTTTCAGTGCTCACTAATTTATATAGCATGAAATATGATTTTAGGTAAATAAGAGGCACAGTTTTATATTTGAAGAATATAAATATGGTCATTGCAAAATGACCATATTCCCTGAAGTAAGTTTGTTAACAATCTAAAAATATTGAGAAAGTCTTAACTAAGACGGTGTGTTTTGTGGAACTCATAATATCTTGGTCAGTTATCATGAAATCTTATGAAAATTAACTGTTGGTCACAAGTGTAGTAAAAGTAAAATTTAACCTATTTGTGACCCTTTCTGTTGGTTTTCTTGTCATCTAATCTCCACTTCTCCTGGGATGGTGAGAAAGGATCTATGTGACTGCTGGTAGGCAGAGGGGCAGAAGTTAAATTACTCTTAGTTAATCTGAGTGCTGAGAGAAAAAGCCAGAAGGGCTTTCTATTGGATTGACTGTGAGGAAAAATAAAGGGATACAGAGGACAGTTCATTCAAAAATAAGAGGGATTCACTAGAAAGTAGGGCGAGTGGTCGTGATGAGGTAAACTAGAAGAAACAAGTGCACCGGTCAAGTAAATGTGCATTAGAAATGTAAGAAAATCAACATTTGTAAGCATGCAACCCAAACTATAATAAATAAATACAAAATGAGCTTGCTAAGGAGGCAGAATGGGAGTTGGAAGACACATTGGGACAATGGTGAAGGGACACTGACATTGGTGGTGGGAATTGAAATTTTGTATGCCTGAATCTCTATTGCTAACAGTGTTGTAAATATGAGTAAGTTTTTAAACCTCTAGATAGTTTCTCAGCTAAAACATGATAGAATAAACCTTTCTAATTGTCTTCAAAATAATCATAAGCATGAAGTACAGTAAAATTCTTATGTATAAATATTATGGAGATATATGACTTAAAATGCAAAAAGGGATTTTACTTTGCAGTCTCTTTAAATGACAGCTCTGTAATGTAGGTACCACTGACCTTCCCTTTATTTATTGAAAAGGTGAGCTCAGAAATATTTAGTAAGTTGCTTACAGTGACTGATCAAAGATTTGCTCTCAATTCTGGCTCCTAGGAACAGAAGACAAAGCTAGGCTTTCAGAGTTTTATTGTTTTTAACCTCATGAGAACTGGTCACTACGTGTAGAAAAGTGTTTTGCAGCCAGAGATTCTCATTTAATCTTAGGACATGGAAAGAACTCTGAGTGAAACTTAGTTTTTGATTGGAACTCTAAGATAACAAAGAGGGCAAACAGAAACCTAGTGTTTGGGGTTAATTCTGCTATTATTATTCTCCACTGATATCCAAGCCATCAACCTTACCATCAGTGGAACTGCTGTTTTCTGAGTCAGCGATTCTATTTTCACTACATGATATAATTTGATTTCACTTAAACATTTCAATTTAGGAAATCCTTTTACTTATTCTAATAAGAACTTTTTTTTAATTTTTAATTATGAGAACAAATATGCAAAGAAAGAGGACAAGGTAAAGTTACCATGAAAGGACAATTACCCATAAACAGAATTTTCAGAATAAGCCCCCTTGCTGATATCTTAACTTTGAACTTTTGGCCAAAGAACATTAAGAAAAATAAAACAGAATCCATGTACAATTACTTTGTCCCTCAAGTTCCCAGATTGTAATACATTATAATATTTCTTAGCAGCACACAAAGCAATCTAAAGCCATAAAACTTATGTAACTCCTTAAACATTAAAGGCGTAGTATTTTTTACATTTCCATGCACATGCATATTTGTTTAAGTTAACCTCAAAAGTTTAAGTGGTTTTTTTTTTTAAGGATTAGAGTCAAAGGAGCACAGTAAAAATGGTGTTAGAGTGGCAATTATTGTTTGCATAGGCCCACCAAAATATGAGGGACATGGAAAGAAAAAGTCTTGGACTAAATACAAGGAGACCTTACCCTGAAGTTTCCTGGCATAAGACCAACTCTAGGCTCCAGGCAAACTAGTTTGTCCAATCCAAGTCATTATCTGTAGTCCCAACACACTTATTTTTCACACAGTCTCTGCTGTTGGTATCATGTTTCTGTTTTAAAGATTCTGGAAACTTAATATTCTACATTGAAATCAGGATGTGGAGCGTCCTCTAGTTTCACCTCACAATTAAAGGGCAATGCAGAGAACCACATCCTGTAAGCAGGTCATTGTTGTTGTCAAGTCTTCTTAGTGTTAAGTAAGTCTCTTTTGAGCAGGTCGATGTCAGAGCAGCGGTAGGGTCTTCCCTGGTAGAGGATTGCTTCCAGGTGATAGGGTCTTCCCTGGTAGAGGATTGCTTCCAGGTGATGTTATAAAAAACCTTGGATGTTTTGTAGATAGCTTCCCTGGTTCAAGGGTGAATGGAGAATGCCCATTCTTTTGAGGCCTATGCCAGGTCATTATGTCAATGTTCAGGGTGTAAGGTCCCCATTGCACTACAAGATTTGTGTATTCCAATAGGTAAGAACTTATTTGTATGTATAGTATTTTCCCATTTTAATATGTGCCTATGAAAAAAAGGAACAATGCCACGTGGCATATGGGGGCCATAAGAACAAGTCCAACAATACCCATGACATGGGTTCTATCATAAGCATTAAACTGAGGGACTCCTTTTCACCAAATTCCTTATTGAACAACTCACAAAGAGTACAAAGATAAAAAAATGGGGTAGAATCGTCACTGTATAAGAGAATATTTAGTAAGAGATATAGCTGTCAAAGAAAAAACACATAAAATATTCAAAAGACATATGTGACCATTTTATGTCTTTTGAAATAGTTGGGGGTTGTTAGATACAATGTAAGGCTTTGGTCTGTGATTAGGACTGTGCCAGTACTAAGTTTAAAAGAGTAATGTGGGGTACTGATGGTTGGGGGGTGAGAGAGTTAGGGAGTAAAAATGAGCTTTATAGGGGTGTGTGAAAGGCCAGAATACAAAATGGACATTTTGCATACACAAAACATAACTTAAGGATAAGAATATTTTTGGATGATGTGCCAGAGCTTTTGAAAATGAATATTAGTGGGGCCGGGCGGTGGCGCTAAAGGTAAGGTGCCTGCCTTGCCTGCGCTAGCCTTGGACGGACCGCGGTTCGATCCCCCGGTGTACCATATGGTCCCCCAAGCCAGGAGCAACTTCTGAGCACATAGCCAGGAGTAACCCCTGAGTGTTACCGGGTGTGGCCCAAAAACCAAAAAAAAAAAAAAAATGAATATTAGTAAGAAAAGACACCCCTGCAGGCGGCCTAGTATGCATATAGGAATTTTCAGCCAGTACCCCCAACATGCCAGTGGAAGAGGAACAGAAGTCCTGGCATGTGGGGTCTCTGAGCTCAGCTCTTGCCTCTGCATTTTGTGTATGCATAGGGGAAGAGTTTTCCTCCACCTCCCTCACCCCGGGGCCCATGTTACCAGGTGTGGCCCTGAAAGCCAGGGGCCCATGTTACCAGGTGTGGCCCTGAAAGCCATTCAGGCGTGGGGGGATCTAGTGCCCTGGACTAAGTGATCAAGTCCAGAGGGTCTTTGGCTAGTTGTCCCAGCCCAGTGCCACCTAACATACAAGTGGAAGAGAGGAAGTCCTGGCATGTGGGGTCTCCTGAGTCCCAACTGCAGTCTCCCTCTCCAGTTTGAAAATGCATAGGGGAAGAGTTTTTCCTCCAGCTGCCTCCCTCCAGGGCCCAGGTACCAGGTCAGGCCGTGAAGGCCATTCTGGCATGGGGGGACCTAGTCCCCTTGGACTAAGGTGATCAGTCCAGGGGGTCTTTGGTTAGCTGTTCAGCCCAGTGCCCCCAACATACCAGTGGAAGAAGAACAGAAGTCCTGGCATGTGGGGAGGTGGGAGTGAGGGAACAAAGGAATAAAAAGAGCTTCTGGATGGTATTCTAAATATGACAAAAAGATTAAACACAATAATATCCAAATATTTGTCTATAATTTCAGAAGGGAGAGGTTTAGTAAGGAAAATTGCCTGGGACTTCATAAAGAAACCTCCCGGCTTCCAGGAAGGAAAGAGACCCTTCAAGAGCTGGAAGGCTGGAGGTTCAAAGTCTCCACCCAAACCCCTCCTCTTGAGCTTGGTGGGAACTGGAGAAGGCCTAGGGAAACCTTTAAGTTCCTCCAAGGGACCCACCTCGCTGACTTGCCCACACATGTGGCCTAGGGGAAGTCCTGGAGTTCCGGAGGACGGAGGAAGAAGGGTGCTGAGGTGAAGTACTTTTAATTATATTTTGCAGGCAAGAAAACTTTCATAAAAATATATTAGATTAGTATACAGCTCACTGCAACTTACATGAAACTGAAAAGAATCATGTGGAACAAAGTAATATCAGAGGAAAAGATGTTCTTACTGTGATATGTAAGGAAACAAGACAAAGAAATTAAAGGTATCAAATGATGCTAAATCTTTTCTCCCAGACTACAGAATTGAAAATGCTGGGGTCTAGAGGAGTAGTAGAATGAGTAGGGAGCTTGCCTTCCACATGGCCTTAACTAGGTTCAATCTCCATCGCCCTCATTGGATTTCCCAAATTCAACCAAAAATGAAACCTGTGTAGAAAGAGTCAGGAGTAAGACCCTGAGAAAGCAAAATTACATCTTTTCTTCTATCAGAGTTACAATTCCAGTTTGTATGGGCAGGAGTATCACATCTGAGGATTAAAGTTCCAACTGATTTGGATATTTATTTAAATAAATAAAACAGTTCAAATCATTTTGTGATTGGATAAAAAATGCTATCTATCCAAATAAGCAATATAAAACATTGATGTCACATAGTAGAAATGCTGACATTAAACTAAAATCCAGTGCACAGAGAATGAGCAAGGTTACTCCAGAAAAAGGAATGCAGAAGTCATTGCCTTCTGAAGAGGAATGAGACTGAAGGCATAGCAGGAAAAAAGATTAGAAGGGAAGACTGGAAAGAATGAAATCTTTACTATTGATGATTCAGGTAGGAAGTGGATGACAGGCCCTCCATTTGGATCCTGGCTTCATCATCGTAGAGCAGTACAATTTGGGGCAAAACACCTATCATCATTTCCTGACTTGTGAACAGGAATAAAACGAACCTTAACTTTATTCCACTGTACAGTCATGAGGATAAAATGACAGCTAATGCTTAGCTTTGATAAATGTTGGCTGTCTTCCTTGACCTTATCTCTTCATCAAAGCACTGAAACTTCTCAAACTGAGTAGTTGTGTATATTTGGGGGTTATATATGCTAGAAAAAAATATCTGAGAGAGAGCATTTGGGAAAGATAAGACTGGGTAAGAAAGAACTCGAAAGAAAGAAATCACAATATACCAATAGTCTGAGTAGGACTATAACTTAAAATTTTTCAGTCAATGTATTTTATGGGGGCACTTGGGTTTTGATTAACACCGGAAGCCCTGTCAGGGTCCAAAGAAATCCTACTAAAGTTATGTTGGACACTTCAGGGGAAACATGCTGGTGAAAATGGGAGAAGAACAAATATCAAATATTATTGGACAGAATTGTAGAAGTTAGAAAAGGAACCAGTTTTTGAAGTAATTATTAATGTGATTATAGATAAATTATATACTTGAACATTTATATCATGAAAATCAACCTTTTATGTTCCTAAACTGCTATGAGGGAGTTTTGGGGGACAAATTTTCTCACCCTGTGTCCTAAGAGAGTGGTCCTTTAAACTATATTTTAATTTTCACATGTTAACGAAAAGCTCAATATTCTTTATACCTTTCCATGTTTCTGGAAGAAAATACCATCGGAACTTAGACAACAGTATTTTATTAATTTGAGCAAAGAAAAAAATACTTTAAAAAATAACTTAGTTTTAGTGATACATACCCCAAGAGTTTATATAATGTTATAATACAATATTACTTCACTTTTAAAAGTAAATAATTTCTGGAGAACTAGTACAGCAAGTAAGGAGCTTGCTTTGTGCATGGATCACACAGCTCTGATCCCTGCATATTATATGATTTCCCAGGTCCCTCAGGAATGATACCCGAATGTAGAGCTAGGAGTATGCCCTGAGCACAACTGGAAGTGAGCCAGAAACAAAACAAACATAAAAGTAAATAAATTAAACGACCTAGTCAGAGGCTTCTAATAACACATAGACTATTAAGAAGAAAAATGTTCACAGATACAGAGGTGATGATATGTACTATGAATCATATTGTAGCTTGATATCCTATTTAGACAAGGCAAATAATTTTGTTTGCATTAATGGAGCAATTAATTTACATTTAATGTTATCTGATGTTTTCCTCTCTAAGCATGTCTTTGAGAAAGTGTAGTTACCCTATTAGTCTTTCTTAGAAATCTAATATTTTTCCTGTTATCATAATAATGGTATTTTGTTTCTTTATCAACGGATGTTTTTGCTACTGGAGCTTGAATTTTAAAGCTCTTTGTTCTGACATTTCAAATTCAGTGATAAATATTTCTTAGAAACTGAACATGTGAGATTTGATTGCTACTCTTTTGGAAGCAAAAAATAACCCTCCAAACCTTGAAGTTCTCTACAGTCATATTAGAGCACTAAAATGAGAATATAATATATATATATATATATTATATATATATATATATATATATATATATATATATATTTGAATGTGTTTGAAAATAATTGTGGGGCTGGAAAGGTGGCGCTAGAGGTAAGGTGTCTGCCTTGCAAGCGCTAGCGTAGGATGGACCGTGGTTCGATCCCCCGGAGTCCCATATGGTCCCATATGGACCCCCCCCAAGCCAGGAGCAATTTCTGAGCATATAGATACAGGAATAACCCCTGAGCATTCAAACAGATATGGCCCCCCCCAAAAAAAAAAAGAAAAAGAATTGTGATAAACCAGTTAAACATTGTTGGTACTAACTTTTTAATTAGCCATTCCCTATATCCCACATAACCAAATTAAATTTTCTTTTTTTTGTCTTCCTTCCTTCCTTCTTCCCTCGCATTCCTTCCTTCCTTCTTCCTTTCTTCTTCCTTTCTTCTCATTCCTCTCCTTCCTTCCTTCCTTCCTTCCTTTCCTTCCTTCCTTCCTTCCTTCCTTCCTTCCTATCTCGTTCGTCTCGTTCGTTCGTTCGTTCCCTTCCTTCCTCTCCTTCCTTCCTTCCTTCCCTTCCTTCCTTCACTTCCCTTCCTTCCTTCCTTATCGTTCGTTCGTTCTGTTCGTTCCTTCCCTTCCTTCCCTTCCTTACCTTCCTTCCTTCCTTCCTTCCCTTCCTTCCTTCAGTCTCGTTACGTCTCGTTCGTTAGTTCCTTCCATTCCTTCCTTCCTTCCTTCCTTCCTTCTCTTCCTTACCTTTCCCTTCCCCTTCCTTCCTTCCTTCTGTTCTCTATGGCTTTCTGAACAAGGATATCAAACAGGCAAAATATTTGCAATCAATCCTGATACTTTCATGGTCAGTCATTATTAAAAGTAAGAAAAGGTATACATATATTGCATCATACTTTTAATTAGAATGTGTATCTTTACCCTTACCCTATTTTGATAATTGTATAATTCCCTGTTGTTCATTTAAAATTAATAATTTTCTGTTAATGTGTTTATTATTTCTAATTAAAATTTTGATGAACCCATATATTTGTATAATTTTATTATAGCAGTTAATATTTTATATAATGAATTAATAACAAAATTTAAATCAAATTATAGAAATTAGGATTTGAATGATCTCATATGTGATATTTTACAAACATTCTATACTACCGGTGTAGTACTTATTTCCTAGAATGTGATTGCTTATAGAGCCCCTTGGCATAGTACAAAAACAGAGAAGCACTTTTGGGAGGAAAGTGCTAGCATTTTGTAGGTTTTATTTTCATTATATTTAATTTTTCAAAGAGCATTGGAATCCTGTGAGAATTCTATCACTTCACAAAAAGTGAAGTTACCAATCTGCCTACAATTCCACATTTTATTTTAAGTTGACACAATGAGAAATTTTTGTGTCTTAAAATAACCCATTCCTTGATAAATGAGAGATTCCTAAAGAAAATATAATTTATATTTTAAAAAATCACTGTTTTGGTAACACGGTGATTTTCTGAAATACAATATTTGAATAATTTTGTATCCATGGAACTTAATAAAAGTCTTAAAAGAAAATAATAAAAAACAGTGATCTTGTGCTATAAACATTCCCCAAGTTGTTTCCCTGTAAAGTTGAGTACTGTTCCTTCAAATCTGAATGAAAGTCTGGATGGTTAAGAGTATTCTTGGTAGGGGTTGCACTTCATTGAGTTGCTTTCACTATGTTCTACTTCTGTCTTTCAGGCCAGGATAATTTCCTTTAGTAAATTTACTGTAAACCTTGAGAATGCCTTTTTGTATGTGATCTTCCTTTATTGATCATGCAGCTCCTGTGTCCTCAATCTCTATGTATTATCACTGTGATTAGGACATGCCTTGAGGTGTTTTTATTAGTGTCTCATTGCTGGTACTTTTCAGGCATTGAGGATGTGAGTGCATGCATTCTCCAGCCTCAGGAACTTATCTGCAGTGATGTCTTTGACTTGCTTTTTTTTATAGGAATCTTCCTGTCTCACTGGGATCCCAATGCTTCTTTGCTGTTTCCCTTGAATTTATCTCAATATTCTCTTGTCATTAGTTCCTTTATTTTAAGTTTTCTGTTTTATTTCTTTTTCCTTTGTTCTAGGCTTTTCCTTACTTTATCTTCAAGCTCCGTGATTTCTCAGTAGCTATTACTCTGCTGGGAAGGCCTTTCAGTGACTTTTTTATTTTGCTTACCAAGTTTTTCAATTCCGATATTTATGTTTGTATTTTTTTTTATTATTTCTGTCCTTATATCCACATATGTTTTCTTGGAAGTAAGTTCCACTGTTTCCTTGAGATCATTGAAACATTTCTACTCTGAACTCCATGGCAAAGGGTTTATATAGGGGGTGTCTTTAGGACTGCTTTGTTCGCTCACAGGCATGGTGGATTTTGTACTGCTTTACCATGATGTCTTTTGTAGTCTCAGATACTTCTTTCTTATGTCACTGTCAGTATCCCACTGCAAGTGAGATCTTGGAGTTGATATGTGTGAGAGATTATTTTGTGGCCACACTGAGGTGGCCAGTTTAGGAAGTGTGGCCTTTGGCATGTATGGGTATAGCCGTTTATTCAGATGGGCAGATCATCTGTCTCTAACTAAGGCCTTCATGTCCCTGGCCTTGGCCTCCCACAGTGCTGAAAATCTGCCCTGTGTTCTCTTTTAAGCAGATATCTTATTGTATCTCTCTTCTTACCACCCTTTATTTTCCGATACACTTGTTATATTTCTTGGCTTGTCTCCTGAAATTCTCTCAGAGAAAAAAAC